>NC_057811.1:135260868-135273799 GCF_018294505.1 Triticum aestivum | reverse complement strand
CGTGCCGCACCACCCCGCCGTCGCCGCCACCCCGTAGCCCCACCTCGCGCCGCCAGAGCCGCCGCATCGCCGCCGGAGCCGCCACCACCGATCCAATCCGATCCGGAGCCGCTCGATTTTTTTTTTTGGTTTAGGTAAAAACCGTCGGTTGTTTTTTTTTAAAACCCTAGTTCATTTTTTTAGATCGGTTCGCCGGTTTTCTCGGTTTAGTTTATTTTGCGGACGTTCGTCTGTACGTTCATTTTCACGAACGGTTTTCGCCCGTTAGTCATAGACAACGAACGTTCGTTCGTTAGCATGTTCGTCAGTTTTTCTTTTTTCTCGGGTTTTTCGCGATTATTTCGATCGCGATTTCTGATTCGATTTTCGTTTTAGTTTATCTTTTCGCTCGTTTATCGAAATCAGGCGATTCAAGCGCCTAGATCAGCTTGAACAAGATTTTGGTACTGTAAAATTTGACTTTAGTCTAGATTAGTAATCGGATCTTGTTTCTTTTGCAGTTTGAGTTTCGTTGCTCCGTTTGATTTGATTCTTTTTGCAAACCGGAGTTCTTAAGTTGAAATTTCTGGTCAATTCTTCTTATTTGAGTTTTGCCCGTGCATCTGTGATTGGTTGCTTATCTATGCTATTGTTTGTTTGCGATAGAATTCCCGGAGTGCGAAGCGTGCTACTACGAGTCCCTAGGTTTTGCGGATCGTCAGCAAGGCAAGTAACACATTGATCATACTCTTTTCATACCCAGTTTTTATGCATTAGCTCCAATCCTCAAACACTGCATGAATAGTGATTAACTTGTGGGTATTGGGAAGTAGTTGATGAGGTAGAACCTATTGCCCTGTTATTATAAAACCCTTGGGAGTTACTTCTACGTAATGCTTATATTGTTATGCTATGCTCGTAAACGTGGTTTAGGTGAGTGAATCCATGACAGATGTGAGTTTGTTAATTAATGGTTCAACTTAAGGTGGCAACTTTAATACACATCTGGGTGGATTGCTTGTTGGGCACCTGGAGAATCCAGTGTTGTACTAGGATATCCGGGAGTACCCGTGTGATCATCCTAAGGTCCGCCACCTAGGCTCAAAGGGAACTGAGATATTTCATGCTAGAAACTTCTGTGTGCAGCCACAAGCTATTATGGGCTCTAGCATAGTTGAGTAAGCTGCATGACCTGTTTCCAGTGGTAGGCTAGCAGATGTAGAGGGATGTAGGTTGGTACTGTCTACCCGGGGTTAGAGTTAATGCTTCTGAAAGACTGTGTCTCAGTCATCCGTTTCTCAAACACCATGTAGTGCGAGAAATCCAACGGAGGAGATCGAATCTTGTGGGGAAAAGTGCGCAAACCACTGCAGAGTGTACAATCTAATCATGGTTAGCCGTGTCCCCGGTTATGGACATCTTGAGTATCTAGTACTTGGATTATCCTAAGAATCTCATCACTTTAATTTAATATTGTTGGGTTTATAATTACTTTTAATTGGGATTGAGTTGGAGGAACCTTCTCAATGATGTTTCAACCACCATGATAGTTAAATAAAATCTATTCCTTAGTTGTATGGAAAAATTGGCGTTTCGCAAAACTATAACCATAGAGCTTTCCACCAGCCAAATATGCATGTAGTGATAGCATTTATTCTGTTCTTGCTCTATTGTGTTATATTGCCAGCATATTCCATGTGCTGACCCGTTTTCGGGCTGCAACGTATTATGTTGCAGACTTTTTAGACGACGAGTAAGGTTCGTTAGGTCGTTGCCGTGCAGCTCAGCTATGCCGTTGGAGTTGATGGACTCACTTTATCTTCCAAGCCTTCCGTTGTTATTGTATTAGATGGCCTTATGCCATATTTATTGTAATAAGTTCTCTTTTGAGACATTCGATGTAATAAGTGTATGATTGCTACTCTGTTATAAATCCTTCGAGTACTGTGTGTGTCAGCATTACCGATCCAGGGATGACACGGAAGCACAGAGACTTGACCGTTTGAGGTCGGGTCGCTACATAAGGATAATCCACCTATGACAAAAGGGACATTATTTCTTGCTATTGAAGAGTTCAGAGATGCACTTGCTACACATGTTATTGTCAATGAGTTTAGTTACAAACTGATAGAAATGATCAAAAGAGGGTGAGAGTTTATTGTTGAGCCAGTAGACATCGAAGACGCAGAAGTTATTGCCATAGATGCTGAGACAATGAGCACTAGAAGGTTAATATTATTTGTTTTGCTTCCAACAATCCATAATGGTCTGATTTTGTCTATTGTAAATCTGCATTTTGCCTACTCTAGTGCGTCTAATTTTGTTTCAAACAAGTTGAAAGTGCAACTATCCCTGGGTGGTTTTGGTAATTCCTAACAACATATAGCTCATTGAACTAATGCTATTTCAAGATGATCATTTCAGAAAGTTCAATGATTGGCATGGCATGAATTAGGAACGTGGATCCCTCAAAATGCTAAGGACACAAATTGGCTCAAGCTCAAGACTCTACATTTTCATTTTAGTGATCCAAGATCACATTGAGTCCATAGGAAAAGCCAATACTATTAAAAGGGGATGAAGTGTTGCTTAATGTCTTGCTTGCTCAAAATGCTTAGTGATATGCTCCAAAAGCCCTCAACCACTTTCTCATATCCACATATGTCCCAAACCAAAAGTCAAACTCGGCCCTACCGATTTGATCTATCCGGCGCCACCGAGTTCACCGAGTTTATGTGATCGGCCCTACAGAAATTGGTCCTACCGAGTTTATGTGATCGGTCTCACCGAGATTACGTTATGCCCTAACCCTAATGAAATCAGTCCCACCGAGTTGACATGTCGGTCCCACCGAAAATCCTAACGTGCACATTTTGAACTAAATCGGTCTGACCGAGTTTCATGATTCGGTCCCACCGAGTTTGGTAAATTGTGTGTAACGGTTAGATTTTGTGTGGAGGCTATTTATAACCTTCCACCCACTCTTCATTCGTGGAGAGAGCCATCATAACGTGCCTACACTTCCAGCATACATTTTCTGAGAGAGAACCACCTACTCATGTGTTGAGACCAAGATATTCCATTCCAACCACAAGAATCTTGATCTCTAGCCTTCCCCAAGTTGCTTTCCACTCAAATCATCTTTCCTCCAAATCCAAATCTGTGTGAGAGAGTTGAGTGTTGTGGAGACTATCATTTGAAGCACAAGAGCAAGGACTTCATAATCAACACACCATCTATTACCTTTTGGAGAATGGTGTCTCCTAGATTGGTTAGGTGTCACTTGGGAGCCTCCGTCAAGATTGTGGAGTTGAACCAAGGATTTTGTACGGGCAAGGAGATCGCCTACTTCGTGAAGATCTACCCTAGTGAGGCACGTCTTTCGTGGGCGATGGCCATGGTGGGATAGACAAGGTTGCTTCTTCGTGGACCCTTCGTGGGTGGAGCCCTCCGTGGACTCACGCAGCCGTTACCCTTCTTGGGTTGAAGTCTCCATCAACGTGGATGTACGATAGAACAACCCACTACTGCAGGATGCTGCTAATGCGACACTACGATCAGAGACCCTTCGACGAAACTATGTGCGATGCCATAATCGCAAACGGTGGTGTAAAAAACCGTCAAAAAGGTGCAAAACATTTGCGATGGAGGATGCATCAAACACGGTTCAGATTTTAGTTGTGTGTGCGATGCAGGGCATATGGTTCAGCTCAATTAACTGTTTGTGATGAGGAGGAACAAAAGAAACGGGCAGCCAGATGAAGGTGTGTGCGATGTACAGCATACGGTTCACTCAGATGAACTATTTGTGATTAGGCAACACAAAAGAAACGGTCAGCCAGATCAAAGGTGTGTGCGATATACGGCATGCGGTTCACTCGGAAGAACTTTTTGCATTGAGACATGAGAACAGAAACGGTTCAAATGAACAAGATGTGTGTGATACGAGGCAAACAGGTCTGTAATCGTAAACGTGTGCGAAGACCGATAACAACAAAGACGATTACTGCTAACAAGCCGTGTGTGTTGTGAGCAAACGATTGCTGGTATACAATTGTGAGTGATTGATGAAAACATCACCGACGGGTTCCATTGTTTAGTCCGTGTGCGATGTGATTTTCTTTGTCCGCACAAGATCTACGCTCTGTCTACAGAGCATCAACATATATACTTAAAAATACAGCATTGCATAACCAGATTAAGCATACAATTACACAAGTGACTACACACATAACATTTCCACACACCAAAGTAAGCAATTACATGCATACTAAAGTAGGAGAAACGAGGATCTAATCATCTACTTATTGTTGTGATGACGCTTGCCATTGCTCTGCTTCCGGCTGGATCCCTGGCCGTTTTGGGGAAGGAGGCACTTCCTCATGTCAACGATCCGCCTGTACTTGTCGTAGCTCGTGTACGCCTCCTTGGCCGCGTACACGACGTGAGCTTTGTCGAGTTTCTCCATCCAGGTCGAGTGTCAAGCACGCTTGTCCTTGTTGCACAAATCCTTCATGCTCTGTAGGGGTCGATGATGGCCTCGGCAAGGTGAACTAGTGAGTCCTTCTCATGCTCCTTGCTGCCCCAGATCTTGTATTGGCCCTGGATGTCGACAAGATTCTGGCAGGCGATGTCCGAATTCTCGAGCGCCTTTACATCGTTGGTGATGTCCACCGTAGTGAACATGTAGTGGGGGCTGTTGACAAACCTGGCGAAACGCTCGCAAGGCCTTCTGGCCAGGCAGTAGTGGTAGACGAGGACGTGGTGGTGCATGCACATATGGGCGACGAGGACCTTGGGACGAGACCCGGCACGAGCGCGGGTGTACTCGAGGTCGAACCCGACCACCTTGTACTTCTCCGCGGCAAGCAACATCTCCATGACGTGGATGGAGTGCTCCACCCAGACCAGGTCGTTGGTGTACACCACCGAGAGGTCCATGAACCTTCTGTGGGTGTCCACCACGACACGCATGGTGAACTGCTACTCGTCGTCGGCAGCCGCTCGGAGCGCCATTGGAGCCGCGCAGGATACCCTCTAAGAATTACTCGTGGTGGGTGTGCTTCTTGCAATGGTGGGCGTGATCGAAAGGTTGAAGAGACACAAGGGTTAAATGGCTGCTATAATAAATGGGGGCCGGCCGGCCTGTAATCGTCACGTCTTGTCACAGCGTTCATAGCAAAGGATTCCAGTGCATGCTTGACAACACCGCACCGCACGCGTGGGCTCGAAGAGGCGCCAAATGTATCGTCGGTGGGCCTGTTCCCACTCTACCGCGCTGTTTACCGCGCAAGCTTCCCGCCCGGATAGTTTGGCCACGCGTCGGCTAGAAGAGGGACAAATTGTGGGCGTTTATTGGCAAAAAGCTTTGTAAAAATGAAGTGTGTGGAATGACTTCGATCATAAGTTCACCCGTGGGTGATGAGGTCAAAGTTACACAGAAGGGTGATGATGGAGACTCGAGTGCGGTAATTAATTCTGCGCTCTAGAGTGCACACGATGGAAGAAACCAACTGTGTGCAATAATGTCGAAGATCGTAGTCGAGTTAGCTATACAGATCGTGTGTTGTGAGATCGACAAGGTAAACTGATTCGAGAATGGTTAATAAAATCTAAGAATTGCATATTAAGGTCAAAATAGTGCTAGTACGAGTCTCATACGATGCCATTTCAACGATTGTACCACAAAAGCTCGAAATGTTACAAGGTTCAAATTCCAGAGTTATATGGCTCAAATTCAAAGATTACAAGGTTCAAACTGATATTAGAAATGAAATTTAGCTCATCAGCTGCAAATGCTTGCGCTGATCCGCTAAACATGGATATCCGAGAGGTTCAAACTAATATCACCGCTTCTAAGTCTTGTTTCGAAACCTCACAATTTTTGCAAATGGGTCAACCACTGAGAAGTCGTGTCTCGGTAGGAGTTCAAAGTAATTTCTGAGAGATGCAGATCTAGGCATTCGACGTGATTGTTATATTGTATACCATTATCCACCACTGGGCCTAATCTTATCTGCAAAATAAGAAAACATGTTAATGCCTACATGCAGTTTTGAACATTACTACATGCCTATTTGGTTTGCAGGATTTGTAAAATGCACTAACATGCCATCTTCGATCTGACATGATTAACATGGGCATTTGATTACATTCTAGAAAAATGTAGCCTTCTTCACAAGAGGTTGGGGTGGATGAAAAGTTCCCTAAGAAAACTAGTACAGATGAATCCAAAGGAGAAATGCTTATTGATTGTAACCATATGGATCAAGCAACCAATATGGGGGGGCATGTATGTACTGGAATCCTCCAAAAGAACCTTCAGAAATCATAGTACATTGTCATTCTAAACTTGGAAAAATGTGTCACAAATTGAACTCCCTTATGGTTAACATTTAACAGGAAAGGAACATCACCTCGATATATAGCTTCTCCAAGCACGGAAAGAATCTCAGGAAACTGACAACTTGCTCCAGGTTGGGGCCAATAGATTCTAGTGCCAAGACCTTCACTGTGCGCACTTTCGGGGTCAAGCTTGTCGGAATCATTTTCTGAATGACAGGCGAACAAACCTCTTCAAAATTAGAAATAATGTAAATTTGTAGAATGAGAGGTAGAAGGCGGCTGTTGTACCTGAACGGGTGTGGATCCAATAACAAGTTCGGAGTATTTGTGAGATGAGTAGCCCACCACTATCAATTTCGGCGCAGAAATGACATTGATTCTTGTTGGACCTTCTTGATCAACTACAAGTAATCTCTCAAGTGCAGGTCTGTCCTCAATGACCATACCATGGTACACATCTTGTGATGTCTTCCTGCCGCACCAGCAACACACATAAATAGTCCGGAGAGTCATGGAGGTGATGTGGAAGGTACTCAACCCATTGATCGCCTGAAGACGAAGGTACTCGAGGACAGTACAGCCACGGAGAAGGCGCTCCATGTCACCGTTTGAGAGGTAGACGGCGACGAGCTCGAGGTGCTTCAGTCGTGGTAGAATAAGAGCGGGCGCATCATTAAGGGGGGTGGCAGTTCCTAAACTTGGCAATGCAGCGTGGGCGCGAGGCGGAGTGCGGATGTTGGCAGCGACCGCATATGCCCATCATCAAAAGTGAGCTCCTCGAGCTGATCTAGGGCGGGGGATCGGAACCAGTCGTCAAGCTTGGCTTGGTCCTTGCCGTTGAAATGGAACTTGCCCATTCTAAGGCCTTTGGTTGGGCCAAGGTGACTGCCGAGGATCTTGGAGAACGCATCCAACCTTTTGCGATAGCCATGGCAGAGCTCGTGGGTGTCGATGAGGTCGAGAGGGCTGGAGTTCCATAGGGGGCGCCACCGCCGGGAAAGGACGGTTGTCCATGCCCCATATTTGATTGGGAAGAGGGAGATGATGACTCTCAACATATCATCGGGGAGGTTGCTGATGAAGTCTAGGCCTGCTGGAGTCGCTTGCGGTTCTAGCTCGCCCCGCCTCTGCTTGTTGGCAGCCCCATCTCCACCTCCAGAGTCTCCTTGTCAGCGGCGCTTTCTGATAGAAATGGGAGTATAGGGAATATTTAGTTAAAACATGGCAATAGAAAAGTGCATTGGTAACTAGAAGTTATTAGGTAGGAATATAGTAAGAAAAGGGAATAACAATTGGTTGCTTAAATACTACACAATTCATTTGACATTGCTGGGTAAGTCAACATGCAGATAGTTGAAAATAAAACTTACTCCAAGCAAAGTCTGGACGGATGATTTTGTCGGGGAAGTTAGCATATATCTCATGACCAGACCCTTTTATGTTCAGTGCAATTTTAGTGCCAGCTTTCAGTACATAAAACTTTGCAATTTCTTTCCAAAAGCCAGTGCCAAAATAGGAGTCACCATGTTCATCAAGTTTTACAGTAGCAACGATTGTAAATCCATGGTTTGTGTGCAGTATGACATCCGTGGAGCCTTGGTCTATGTAAAGGGAAAAATTATGCACTGCATAATTTGTTGCATAGCAAGGCATGTTCTGCAGAAAATGGTAGGATTGTTAAAGAAAATACGGTAACATGCAAATATGGGCCCAAATTGAAAGAACTGTACAGCGGTTGAAATCGAAGGACAAAAATCTATAATTAAACAGATAGGGTAAACATGATGTCATGGAAATATGAGAGTAATCGAAAGAACAATACATCATTAATTTGCCTAATATAGAAGAGGGGGGAAATCCCCTTTGACGTATATGGTGCATGTGGCACCTTTTATCCAAATGTAGCAATATTAAGAATATGTTCAGGAAAGTAGGCCATGCCAACCGATTTAGGGTGAGATTGAACATACCGCGTGCGTCCTCAAGTTATCTCGTACGGTGAGATGGAATCTCTGGTGGAGGTCGCAAAGTCCTGAAGTGTTGTCGCACTGTACATTCTATGAATGGAAGAAAACCCTCAAATCAGCTCGAATAAAAATGAATTCACGGCGATTTCTGTCGGGTGATTAAAGGAGGCACATGAACTGGGATAAGAGATGAGATAATATCTCGTTAAATTAGTTACCTTATCGTCCATGAGAAAGAACCCTCAGTACGGCAGATTCCCCAACCGAGCGGAGCTGGGTCGACCGCGAGCAGCGTCGAGAAAGTCGATGGTGATAGGCGGTGGCAAACGGAAGTGGCGAAATGCAGTGGGCTTTGCCGGAAACCTGGCGGAGGCGGCAGGTGTCGAGCTAAGTGTTTACCGCCGCGATAGGCGGTGCCATGGCATAGACGCGGAGGAGCTTCTGCAGGTGTGAATGGGGAACGTACCGGAGGGGCCGAGGGGGTGGCGGGCGGGGTGAGGGTTTTTGTGACGTGGGGATGGTGAGGGTTTTCTTTTTTCTTTTTTGAATTGGGTGGTGAGGGTTTTCTGTCCCACAAAGAATTTTGGGGGCGACGGTTTGCTAGAGCGAACCGTGTGTGATTGACGCAGCAGGCAAAATAAAAGTCATTGCACATGGTTCCAATTTTGGGAACAATGTGTGATTGACGTACTACCTCCGTCCTGGTTTATTGGTCCCCCTTAGTAATTTTTACCAAAATTTGGCGATATATTTAACATACTCACACATAGATAATAAGCGTACACGTACATAAGCATAGTTCAACCATAAGTACATAGTTCAACCGTCATTAAGCATACTCAAGCGTACATAGTTCGATCCATCCCACATCTCATCTCACATGCGACCGGCACGATCCTGGAGCTTCTCCAGGTACTCGGCATACGCGCTGTGCGCCACCCTGCGAAAATACTTCTGCTTGAAGGAGCCAACGGCCCGTCCTCTTGCATGCACCATAACACTTAGATACGCGTCATGAAGCTTCTGGTTGCAAAATGGGCATCCATAGCCGCCGTTCCAGGTCCTAATACGCCTGTTATGCATTCCCACATAAAACTCCCTCGGGATTTGCCTCTTGTACCTCCTCTGGCCATCTTCATCCTCGCTGTCCACATCGTCAGACAGCACCTATACAAATAGTAAAACAAATTTGGCATCAAATCAATGATTACATGCCGTGAAGTAGGATTAGGAATTTATGGCTATTTATTTATATATATCCAGAGATTATGGTTCGATTTTTAAGCACACTCGTCTATGTACAGACCAATCTTGAAGAAAATAATGGCACAAACATATGTAGGTCATTCAAAATCAATTGTCAAGCCCTGGCTAGGAATTATTAGCACGAACACTAACCCTAGTCGGATTACTAGCAGAAATCATTTGCACATATGAAATAACTACTCACTTATCACCTGTACCATTCAAACAATCAATACACTATACGGATCTAAGGAAACTTACTCAGATTTCATGGATTGGGAGAACATAACCATAGGATTTCTATTCCAAAAAGGGGGAGGCGGGAGTAACCAGAGAAACCCTATGATCTATTTGACACATAAATGGGTATAGATGACTAACCAGTTGTCTGTCGTCGTCGCAGTCATCGCCGGAGTGGTCGTCGGAGTCGGTGTGGAACTCCGCCTCCGGCTGTGGAAGCTCGACGCTGTCGACGATGTTAGGGTGCAGCGATAACTCGCCGGCGGTGACAGCAACCTCTGTCTCCATCTCCACACCGTGCTCCGGTGCTTTAGCAGCCCCGGCGTCGCCACTCCCTCCGATGGGGCGCTTCGGCGGCATCCTCATACACTAACGGCTTTGAGGACTGAGAGCGGCGTCGAGGATGCAAACGGAGAGAGAGGATTGTGTGTGTGTGTAGCGAGGATGGGGGGTGCGGCCGCTCGGGCGCACCATTAATATGGAGTAGTGGGAGTTGTGGGAGAGAGGCGGGCGGCGGTCAAACCGATGGCTCGCCTCCCGGTGAGCCTGCGCACCGGACTGCTGGCATGCCTACCAAAGTTTCACACAGCTACTTGCACGCCTCTCGATAACACTGCACAGCGAGCACACTTCCGTCAATTCACACACCTGCACGCACGCCTCTCCGTCTGCCTGCGCGGCGGACTGCTCACATGCGTCCCGTCAACTCATGCCTGCTCGCACGGCACACGGGTCGCGTGGCGGCACGCATATTGTTTTTCTATTTGGATTATTAATGCTGTCGCTTTATTGATTAACCGAAGCATGGCACGTATCCATTGTTGGTCTAACGCTCACGGTTCGAATAAATAATCCGTTTGGGATATTGGTTCCCATTTATTAATAATCTTTCGTCTGTAATTAGATTAAGATTACATCAAAACTGGTCCCAAAATTGACAAAAAAAAGTACAATGTCACTTTGTATTGGTGTCCATATGACAACACGATAAGTTTCATGAACTTCAAATAAGTTTTGGATGTACTAGAATTTAAAATTCAAGATTCTCAATGTTTGAAATTTGTTGCACGGGGAGTAAACATGCACCTAGTGAGACACATGTGTTGTTGCAATCCATTTAGGTGCACTGTCACGTGTGCATGTAGCTCAAATTTGATTTTTGCACATTATACCCGTAGAAAATCAATCAATCAATGTACTAAAACGTCTTAATGATCTCTGTGCTTTTATTGAAATTAAAACGTCCCTCCTTTGGTAACATGTATGTTCGCCGCAGGATAATTAATTTAACATGCATCGTAGTTGCGGTCGATTTGCAGTGTGTGTGGGTGTGTGCGTCTGGGGGTGGCGGGTGGCTTGCAGTACACTACAGTTGTGAGCCACCGTGTGGGTTGGCCGTTTTGTTAGGCAGGCCGGTGCCACATCAGAGTCGTGAAATCATTATTTAAAACATTACACAACCCTTTCATATATAAATGTTTTGGCCACATGCAGTCGATGGTTATCCTACACGACACTCGATACTCGCATGTGACGCTTTCTGTGGGCCCGCGAGGTCGTCGTCCATCACTTTGACAAACTGCCGACAGTGAGGTTAATTTGACCAGCAAGGTAGAATCTTTTTTGTTTGTGTTATGGTGGTATATAGTACGCGCCGAAGAGGTGGGAGGGGACTAGCATATATACTATACGTACGCATTCGTGAACAAGTACACCTCACTCAGTGTCGGGACTTTTTGGTTTCCGAGGCACGTGCCACATCAAAATTGTGAAATTGGTTATTCAAACATCACACGACACCTTTTTGGGCCACATGCATATCCTAGCTAGGACACTCACGTGTGACGCTTCCATCTGTGGGCCCATGAGGCCATCGTCGATGCATGCATGCATCACTTTGACCTACATCAGGAGAGGTTAATTAATTTCACCATCGATGAGGATTCTTTTGGGTTGTACATATATTACAGCAGGAGCATATAGTATGCGGTGAAGAGGGGGGAAGGGACCATCATATGTAGTACACTTGATATGAACCTCGCTCTATGTGGGTGCATGATTTACGGTTTTTGAGGCATGTGGCACATCAAAGTTGTGCATTTTGGGTATTCAACATATATATGTTTGCCCCACATGCAAAGCGGTGGTGGTTGTCCTCTCGCACCCACTTAAGCGGTTATCAGCGATATCGATGCTTTCCATCTGTGGGCCCGCTTGGTCCATCACTACTTTTTGCCTGACAACAAGAGAGGTTAATTTGACTTAGGAAGGGATTATTATTTTTTCTCTGGGATGACATGCATGATACAGTTTGAGCACACACTCTTGCATGTGTACGCATGAATCCCTCCCATCGAGTCGAAGTGGCTAGTACAACGACACATCATGAACCGATCTCGCTCTGTGTGGGGAGCTAGTGTACGATTTTTGACGCACGCGCCACATCAATGTTGTGTATTCAAACATGCATGCACGCATCACCTCCATACATATGCATGTAGTGGTTGCCTTCAAACGGTACACTCCCTCGCGTGGTTATCGGCGACAAGCCTATATATTCGTGGGCCCGCGTGGACATCCATGATCACCTTGACCAACAACAAGATAGGTTACCATGGCGGATTCTTCATTTGGTTCGTGTTATCGTAGTATAGGTCATGGTGAGATTCAGACCTTAAGTTTGAGCGCATATACTATGTACGCATGCATGCATGAATCCCCGTCGTTGGCTTGAAGTGTGGTGTAACATACATATCCATCGTCAACCTAACCCTCACTCAGTGTGGGGATTTCTAGTTTGAAATCATGGTGCCACATCAAAGTTGTTCCATTGTTACTCAAAAACACACATCTCCATACATATGTTTGGGCCACACGCATGCAGTGGTTGTCTTCGGGGACTAGCTACTTGCGTGATTATTGGCGAGCTAGCCCATCTCCGGGGTCACATGGACGGCCATCACTTTGACCAACAACAAGAGAGAGTTTGTACGACCAAGGTGGATTATTCTTGGTTCGTTTTATGATCCATCTTGGTGAGATATATGCCTCTCTGGCCCGCCGACTGAAAGTGTGTGGGGGGGTTGCTACTTCGCACTTTGCTAGGTGAACCTCGGTTGGGGGGCATGCATTCATAGCTTAGGATTCCCTTCATG
>NC_057811.1:135249118-135260219 GCF_018294505.1 Triticum aestivum | reverse complement strand
CGTGCCGACACGAGGGAGGGGGGCTACTAGCTACTTTGCACTTTGCTAGGTGAACCTCGGTTGGGGGCATGCATTCATAGCTTAGGATTCCTTTCGTGCTGACATGAGGGAGGGGGCTGCTAGCTACTTCGCACTTTACTAGGTGAACCTCGGTTGGGGGGCATGCATTCATAGCTTAGGATTCCCTTCGTGCCGACACGAGGGGGTGGGGGCAAGCACTATCGTCCGCTTTGCGAGAGAGGTGCCACATCGAAGTTGCATATGGTATTTGAAAATCAAACCACCCTTTTGATACATAAATTTGGTCCACATGCAAGTGTGTTCGTGTTCTGACCCTCTCCCGCACCATTTTTCACCAAATTTATGAACATTATGCAAGTCGGATGACGCAACAGACATGGTTCACTCAAACTAATCATGTGCCACGCCGGTGCACCTGTCACGCACACATCCGTACAGTACATTGGGCTCCACGAGGCTCCCCCTCTCAAAAATATCTGCCCGCCTCGAGGGTTTTTCTATTTCATAACACACGGTTGTTATCTCCGGACCGTGTGCGATGTTTCTTGTTCTCAATCCCGCCTGCATCCCTAGAAAATATCTACCTGCCTCGAGGGTTTTTCTGTTTCATAACACACGGTTGTTATCTCCGGACCGTGTGCGATGTTTCTTGTTCCCAATCCCACCTACATCCCTAGAAAATATCTGCCCGCCTCAAGGGTTTTTCTGTTTCATAACACATGGTTGTTATCTCCGGACCGTGTGTGATGCACTATCATCAAAATTTTCAATAGCCTGGCATTTCACTCCCGCGTTTGACTCCCGCGTAGTAAAATTTTCAGTACCCGCGTCATTTCCTCAAACACCCCCCCTCCACACACACACACACACACCAAAACCTCCTCGGGCGTGCGCGCACACACACACACCCTCCCTCGCTCGAAACCCTAGCAACGTCCCCGCCGTCGCTGCCGTCGCCGCCGCCGCAGCAGCAAGGCCTCCATTGTCAACATCTGCCGGTTTGCCCGTGCAGCTTACCCACCGACCTCCATACCCAGGCCGCCCTGAGTTTATTAGATGACGCCTGCCAAATGCCCCCTTTCCCATAGATCCTCATCCCCATCCCCCACTCCAGAGCGTCGCAGCCTAAGCCCGGCTATGCTACCCATGGAGCTCGAGGAGCGACTGGCCCAAAAGAGGTGTATAGTGGTCTCTTCGCTCGACGTCGCCGAGGAAGCTGACGACCATTACTGGCGGCAGGCACTCAAGCAGCGGGCTAGAGTATGCGGGCATGTCTCGGCCGCCGGCTACGACATCGAGGTCATCAACAGCGACGGCCTGAGGCGGGCTATGTCACAGGTTAAGTGGCCCACCCCCAACCCCTTGGGTTCAACCGCCGTCGATCTCATCCATGGCCTCGCCGCTTATCTCCTCTGGCTCGCTGTCAACAATTTGCCATTCTACATCGCCATCGAGCCCCTTTTGTCATTTCTGAAGGACAGGTTCTGTGACGCTGGCTTGGTATCCACAGCTTCCAAGTCAGACCTCATCGACGGTGACCACGAGGAGGGCACCCTCTCCGGCTCTTCCAAGGGGAAAGCGCCCGTCTGCGACATCAGGGAGGGCACCCTACATCCATGCTCTTCCAAGGGGAAGGAGCCCATCTGCGACAACATGGAGCGCATCCAGGGTCCGTTCTCTTCCCATGGGAACGAGCCCATCTGCGACAAGTGAGGAAACCCATGATTTGTTTTGCTGTGCCTCTTCACAGGGGGAAACCCATGATTTATTTTGTCGAGTCCCTTTTGTAGTGTAGTGAGAATATGTCCAGTTTTAATTGCTATATCTGGTTGTTTGCAGTATGCCTTGTTTATTTCAGTTGTTCACAATGTGATGCACCATATGTGCAATTATTTACTGCGCAGTACATTTCATCAATCCAGTTTCAAACATACCGATAGGAATGCATATATTTGCTTGTTGTTAAGCCTATTATAGCTAGCATATGCCTCTTTTAAAGTTTTTTGATTGTTCGGTTGTTTGTAGTTAGCATATTATAGCTAGCATATGCCTCTTTTAAAGTTTTTTGATTGTTCGGTTGTTTGTAGTTAGCATATGTCCAGTTTCAAATGCTATCTTTGGTTGTTCATACTATGCCTTGTTTATTTCAGTTATTCACAACGTGATGTTCTATATGTGCAAGTATGAACTGTGCAGTTCAATTTCATCAGTACCAGTTTCAACAATACCACTATAAATGACTACATTTGGTTGCTGCATCTTGTAGTTAACACGCCTTTCTATTTTTATTTAACAATAACCAGTGTACTTAGACCGGCACAATACCAGTTTGAATGACTATGTTTGCTTGTTGTTAAATGTTAGGCCTGTTGCAGTTAGCACACCTTTCCACTTGTTTTGCTTTACTGGCGTGCTTAAACCTGCACACTGAAGCTATATTTTGGAGATTATTTTGTCTGCCATGTATAATTTTGGTTGATGTTTAGCCTGTTGTGCTTAACATGCTTCTCGATGTACCTACATAGGACAATTTTGGGAACGACTATTGTTTTCCATTGAGATTAATTTCATCCCATGGCTTATATCTACTCACTGTTCAGGATATCGGTAGCTGGTACCATATAGGCTGGCGACTGATAAGGGACTAATCGGTGAATCGGACTTTTAACTGGATATATCTCCAACCCATTTTTCGTTAGGTTAACTAGGGTCATATGTAATATATCTGAGGCTACATAGCAACATGCACTGTACTTAATGTCTAAATATGCAATCCTAGGCTACATAGCAACAAGGAAGAGTGTTACATTAATGTTCTAATGATGTCTAGATATACGGAGAAGAGCAGCAGCAACAACAACAACAACAACACAGCCATGTTTGGATACTCAACTTAGCTAGATGTTAGAGTTAGTTTCTAGCTCATTACTAACCCTGAACTAACTCCATCCAAAGAGTTGTTTGGATGGCAGGGTTAGATTGACAATAAATGCACTAGGAGAACTAGCTCCAATTAGCACCTCTTGGGTTGGATATTTTTTTGGGTGGGTTATAGATGCAACTAGCTCAAACTAGCCCTCATGTTTAGATATACTTTAGGGCTATTTGAGCCCAAACTAGCTCAAACTAACTGTAACCCATGGATACAGCAGCAGTTAATCAGCCAACAATTTGTAAGAATGCGCTAAACTCCTTCCGGACCATAATATAAGATGTTAATTCATCTAATATGTGAGTGTATTGGATGTTATAAGATACTCCCTCCGTTCCTAAATATTTGTCTTTTTAGAGATTTCAAATGGACTACCACATATGGATGTATATAGACATATTATAAACGAGTGTTGTACTACGTCATTGTGCAATTGTTGTTTAGTTTCTAATATTAACTTGGTGCTTTTAGGTACATATGTCATTGGGAAAGATCCGTGCTTCGACCCTTTCTGCGTATGGGGCAATGAGATATCGATGAACCAGCATCAAGTGAGGAAGCTGATAAAGATTGTTAGTAAAATGGGTCCAAAGATGGCAATTAAACTATTTGTTTACACTTTATCCAAGAGAACAGCGAACTGCAGGATGGTAAGTAAGAACTCTGCAGCCTTCTTTTTACCGCCCATAATGAGTTGTGTTAGATGACAATGTCTGAATCTTTTTCCTTTGCAGTGGTTACCAAAACAGTTTACTCAAGATTACTTCTCAAACTACATGATTGGTGGGCATGCAAAGGCTAAAGTGTTTTTACCAGAACATGATGATTATCTAGATGTTTACATGAAGACCGTGAAGGATGGGCGGTCGGCCATCACAAGGGGTTGGACTAGAGTCGTGTGTGCCTTCTGCATGGAGGAGGGCATAATATGGGCATTCCGCTTCACCTTGTTCAGCAACCAGAATATATTTCGCCTCTTTATTTACCGTCTTTAATAGTACAAGTATACAACTATGGTTCTTCATTCTTTATTTGGCTCTTATGTAATTCTTGAACATATGTACATATGAATCGAATAATGCATTGGTTGTTTGAACCTGATGGATATGAATAAAGTTGTAGCATACATTCAAATTCAAATCCAAATCCAAATCCGGTACAATTTGGAAAAAGCAGCAATTAAATTACGGTGAAATTACGCTCTCCAGGTTGTTACGGCACACGCGGTTGGTAAAACACAAACGTTTGCGATATGCACCATAATCTGAGACGGTTCACAGAGAGGAAACGTGTGCAAGCATGCACACAGTTGCCGTTTGCAAAGCGTGTGCGGTCAGACAATATCACAAACAGTGCGGGCAAACTAAACGTTTGTGTTAGTTGCCTTATCGTACATGCTTCGCAACCATGAACTGTTTCTGATGAAGTATGCATCGTAAACGTTGCACCACAGAATATCGTGTGCGATAGTTGTCGTGTACGACGATGTTACGACGGTCCGACGTTTCGTAATCTTGTCCGACACTCGTACGACGATTAGCTAATCTTCTTAACAGTGAACCGTTTGTGATGGGTCGCGCATCATACACGTTCTATAATAGTGAACCGTTTGTGATGGGTCGTGCATCGTAAATGTAGCACCGCAGAATACCGACTGCGATGGCAATCCAAGCAGAAACGAGTAGAAGTACTGTAGGGGCCCTATCCCAGAAGGTTTCTGGGTCGTGTGGGAAGGATCCCCCTATCGCCCACACTCCCTTGGCGACGGTTCCAAATGCCGTCGTGGAAAGGGGTTAAAAACCGTTTGTATAGCACCGACGCGCACCAGTGACCTATCGGAACCACGGAAAAAATCTCCGCATCTACATTGCGTTTGCTCCCTCCAAACTCCTCCCTTTACCTTCATGTGCAATGTTTTACATTCCGCTGCTATACTCTTAGACTTGCATATGTAGGTTGATTGCTTGACTTGTGCTAAGTTGCTAAAATCTGCCAAGACTTAAAATTAAGAAAATGCTAGATTGTTATTTGGTCAAGTAGTCTAATCACCGCCCCTCTAGACATACTTTTGATCCTACACAAGCCAATGCATAGAAGTCTATTTTTGCCTATTTAAATATGCATTTCAACACTTATTTGCATTCATTCTCAGTTCTGGAAATGGTTCTACAAACAAGAGAAGAGGTGGTAAAAGGGCAAAGTCTACCCGGTTCCTGAAGCATCTAAGAAGACTTCTGCTACCCATGATAGCCCAGCAAAGAACACAAGAAGCAAATGTCCTCCGTCGAAGAACACAAGAAGCAAAAAATGTCCTTTGGCGAAGAGCACAAGCAAAAAGAAGCTATGAACCTTGCTGTTTAGGATGATGCACAACTACATGTTATTTTGTGGAGCACTATGCATATGTGAACCTTGTTGTTTAGCTGATGATGTTGCTAGACTTGGTTGTACTATGTCTCAACTTGTGTGGAGCTGCTTTTGGGGTGGTCCATATGCATGTGAACTAGTTGTTTAGATTAGATGATGGATTTGATTCCTATGAAGTATTTTGTTGATATTTAGAATGCCTTAACCTCTTTACTATGCTGCTGGTCATGATGTTATTATTGCACTTACTTCTCATCTAAATATCGTGTAATTATGTGTGATTGTTCAATTTCCAAAGAGGTCATGCCAAATTTTCCTCTTTACTATGCTACTGGTCATGATCTTATTAATGTGCATACTTCTCATCTAAATATTGTGTAACTATGTGTGACGGTTAGATTTTCAAATAGGTCATGCCAAAATTTCCTCTTTACTGTGTGTTGCTCATAATCTCTAAATATTGTGCAATTATGTGTGATGGTTAGATTTTCAAATATATCAACCAAAATGTCCTCTTTAGTATGATGCTGGTCATGGCGTTAAGCAAAAGCAATATTTGAAAAAAAACGAGAGTGGAAAATGAAAAACAAAATAATTGGGGTCTGGTCTTTTCCCTGCTCTGTTTGGTCAAAACGTCCATTGACCTAACAGAACGAAAATGCCAAACAGAGACCGAGCCTTTATTTGAAAACTTCAAAATTCAAACTTTCCAGTTTCAAAAATTTCTGAAAATAAATACACATATACCTAGATACATAATGTGCATGTGCGCAAATTTTCAGGTTGAAATACATTAAAACGTGAGCTACACAAAAAATAAAAATCTAAGGCTTTCTAGCATATGTACTGTTCATCTTTAAAGTCCATGATTTTGTTTTTTGTTTTTTTGTGCTGCTCGCAACTCAAGGTATTTCATCCTGAAATTTTACATACACTTTACATCCTAGCATACATGTATATTTTTTCAAATTTTTGGGTATTCAGGGAAGCCCTTATTATTCCCAATAAGATTGCCCGATAATATTTTTTTTGAAACGAGGCAAAAGATTTGCCATTTTCATTGATTAAGAAGAAGAGAGTTGCCCGGTTAATTAGAGGAAAACCGGGCGAAAACCAAGATTATAAACCCCACATGGGGCACTCGTGGACGACTTGGCCACAAACGCCAAACAGTCGACCAAAGCGTCGATGACATGACAGCTCCGATTTTGCTGACGAGTTTCACAGGAGAAAGTTGCAAGCCACGCATCGACCTAGTCCAACGCAACATCCGGAGAGCACCGTCCACTGAAAACCGCCCTCATGGAGTCATCATTGCCGCAGTGGCCCTGCCGCCCGCAGCTCCGGCTTCTCTGTCACAGCCAGAAATCAGCATAGGCACACCCATTGGCGCACCGGACCTTCAACATCAGAAGGACAAGCCGCGACCCGGCTCTGCTCGCCACCATCGTCGTTGCCACACACATCACAACGCCACACCCACCTCGCATCACCGGTTGGCCACCTGCCAACGTGATGCCGTGTATGTCCAGCCCAAGGGAAGCGCGGAGAAGGATCATCGGTCTTCAAAGCAACGCCCCAAAGGGGGAAACGCCGCGGGGGCGACGTCGTTGCCCAACCCAGATGGGTCTAGGCTTTTGCCCGAAGAACAAGATCCGAGAATGAAGCGTGTCGAAGAAACACCACGGCGGCGCCATCAAGAAGGGAAACGACACCCGTAGGCGCCGCCACCGCCGGCCGGCAAGAGCCGGACAAACTTTCGCTCGGAGTAGACTTGACAGCACATCCCCACGCCACCGACGACAAAGCGCCGCTGGCCCGCACCGCCACTGGCCCACACACCTCCTGTGGGATGACGGCGTCACCACCACGCAGGAGCCACCAACCTCGCCGCCAACAAGCGCTAGCGAGCCAGACCCAGCCGCAGGCTAGATCAGGCAACCCGCCACAGCCACACTGCCGCAAAACAGACCAAAGACCAGAACGCCGAGCACCAGGACCAAGAAGGGGGGCTGCCACCCCGCCCAAACACGTCGGAGAGGACAAGCTGAGAGGGAGGGCTGCCACCCCATCCCGAACTCGCCGGAACGAGTTGCCGGGCCAAACCCGCGCAACCCATCGATCCGGCCATAGCCGCCCAAATCGGCGAGCCACCGCCACAGGACTGTCGAGGAAGCCTCTAGAAGCCGGCCTAGTGCAGATCCGCGCGGAGACGAGCACCTACATGGCAGAAGGGGAGCTGCCACCCCACCCTGGCCGCCGAAGAGGAGCCGTCGGTCGAAGGTCAGATCCGCGAGCCAGCCGCTGCACCGCGGAGAAGAAAGAGGCGCCAACCCCTTCGAATCGCCGGAGATGAGCGCCGCTGCGAGCAGTCGCTGGAACTACCGCTCAGTGTAGCCGAGGTGGACCGAGCCTCCCCCACCGAGATCTGCCGCCGCCAGGCGAGAACAGGGCCCTGCCGCCGCCGTCCGCCGCGCGAGCTTAGCTCGGCGGTGTCCTCCGGCGACGACGAGGGGAGGGAGAGCGACGAGGAGGGTAGCCGGCGGCGCGGTTTAGGTCTTCCGCCCGTGTCGCCAGGGTGGCGACGCGGGGGACGAGAGGTGGGGGGGACCTGTTTCTTTGCCCGATAATAGATTGATTCATCCAAAGCTCACCCTGCTTGTTCCGATCGCAATAGTTCGATTAATTCCTCAGGTGAAAAAACGACTAGTAAATTGCAATTCACTTTCCATGTTTCCTCGAGATGGCCCTCGCAGACCGTCCATTTCTCAAACGAAATATTCACGGGAGTAAAATGCACTGGCGGTACTTGAACTTGAGAAGAAAGCACACTTTGGTCATTGTACTTCAAAATACGACCAATACGGTCACTCAATATGCCTGCACGTGATTGTACGGTCACTGTTCACCGTACGCCACTCGTCGCCGCTCCATTTGACCACTTGTTGACCAATCCGAGGCGACAGCTGGCGTTTGCGGGGGTTCTCCTGGGCTTTTTACAAGGAAACCCTTGGCTGGCTCTGTAATTCCTCCAGCTCCTTGTCCATTCGGCTTCGATCATAACAAGAGGGGAGGAGGTGAAAGGGGAGGAGGGAAGGGCGATTGTCGGCGGCACCGCACCGGATCACCACCACCGGAGTCACCGCACAAGGGCGAGAGGGGCGGCGCAGGCGCGGCGCATCTCATCGCTGGAGCTGTTTCGTCGCGATGTTGCCTGTTCGTCGCCCCAATGGTGCTCCGCCGCCCAACTACAGTAAGCCCTCACATCGCCCCGCCATGGTTCTTGCGTTGTAAGCTACAGGGTCGAAATTTAGAGATGGGCATTGTGGATGGTGTGTTTGTTAATCAGATATGCCCATCTGTATTTTGGAGATTTGCCTAGGGTTTTCGACCATGATTTGGGGGTTTCTGCCTATAGGGTTTTGGGTTTGGAGAAGGTGGTTGTTTGTAGGTTATTTGGTGTTGTAAGGTGCTATATTTTGGTACATGTTGAAGATGTTGGTTGTATACGTGAATTACATACTGAAAGTTGGTACCTTGCATCTATTTCTTGCAGTTTATGTGGAACAAAAATTCTGAAACTCTTTTTTGCTCTGTTTTCATGTATGCAGACAAGCGCAGCAGGAAGTTTTCAGTGCAGTTTAACCATGGTGGTTATTTCCTTGGGCAAGGTACCAATCGTTCATATGTCAATGGTCATCAACTGTGGTACGATGAAGTAGATGCAGTTACTTGGTCTCCAATCATGGTTGAAAACCTAGTTGAATAGATAGGATATGAGATGGCAGGCAGGCTGAAGGTATATTACTGCATTCCCATTCTGTCAATCAATAGGAATGGGTTGAGAGAAATCAGAGGAGATAGTGACACAGATCAGATGCTCACATTTGTATCAATTGGGCATTACTCATTTAGTTTGTATCTTGACCATGAAGACAGTTTGAATGCTAACCTGACAGAAGATGATGTGGTCAATTTCCCAATAAGGCAGCTACCTCAAGTGTTTAGTCCTTCCAA
Organism: Triticum aestivum; assembly: GCF_018294505.1. Lineage (NCBI taxonomy): Eukaryota > Viridiplantae > Streptophyta > Magnoliopsida > Poales > Poaceae > Triticum > Triticum aestivum. The sequence continues at coordinate 135,250,882 of NC_057811.1, read as the reverse complement.
GAGTAAACCAAATGAGCCAGAAATTGCAGATATTGATGTTGATACTGAAGATGCAAATGTGACACACCCAATTCCTATACAGGTAGTGTATCCTCCAGAGCATGCAGCAGATGATGGTGTAAGCAAGTATGTGAAGCTCCCTATAAATGACAAGAAAAGGGTGAAGGCAACTTGTGATGAGGATTGTACTTGGTACCTTTGGGCCTCTTATGATAGTAGGACAAAGTGTTTCATGGTCAAGAAATATGTACATGAACACACATGTACCAAGAAGTGGAAGATCAAGGCTTTCACTGCTCCTTTCTTAGCACACAAGTACCTTGAGAGCTTTAGAGCTGACCAAGATATGAATCTGAGGAACTTTTCAAGAGTAGTTCAGAAGGAATGGCATATGACACCATCTAGGATCAAGTTGCAAAGAGCTAGAAGGATAGCAATGAAGATTATATATGGTGATGAAGAGGCCCAGTACAATATGCTGTGGGACTATGGAAATGAACTTAGGAGAAGTAACCCAGGCAGCTCCTTTTTTGTCCAACTTGATGATAAAGCAAGGTTCTGCAAAGCATATATGTGCTTGGATGCTTGCAAAAGAGGTTTTCTTCTGGGGTGTAGGCCAATGATATTCCTTGATGGATGTCATATTAAGACTAGGTATAGAGGACAGCTTCTAACTACTGTGGGAATTGACTCAAATGATTGTATTTTCCCTATTGATGTTGCTGTGGTTGAAGTGGAGGACAAGCCCAACTAGTGTTGGTTCCTTGAGAGGCTTAAGAATGATCTAGGCATCATCAACACCAACCCATGGACTATTATGTCTGATAAACAAAAGTTAAATGATGTTCATGTTCATAACTTGCTGTAGATGACCTTATTTCATTTAGTTCAGTACCATATGAAGTAGTTGTTACTTATTTTGCAGGGCCTAATAAATGTTGTAGATGAGTTGTTTCCACAGTCAGAACATAGGTTCTGTGTGAGGCACATGTGGCAAAACTTCCAACAGCAATTCAAAGGTGATGTACTAAAGAATCAACTTTGGAAGATAGCAAGAAGCAACACTACTGTGAAGTATGAGCAGTACATGATTGAGATGAAGGAAATTAACTAGGATGCCTACAAATGGTTGCATGAGCTTGAACCTAACACTTGGGTTAGGGCATTTCAAAGTGATCTACCCAAGTGTGATATCTTGCTCAACAACAATTGTGAAGTATTTAACAAGTAAGAACCAACTGCTCTCATGTTCTCATATGCTATCTGGTACTCTATTCAAATATTTAGTGATGTGTCATTTACATGGACAGGTACATATTAGATGCTAGGGAGCTACCAATATTATCAATGTTTGAAAGAATTAAACAACAATTGATGCAGAGGCACTACAACAAGCAGATAGAAGGAGATAAGATGAAAGGAGACATATGCCCTAAGATCAAGAAAAAGGTTGATAAGCTAACTGAATGGGCAAACACCTGTTATGTTGATGGGGCTGGTGATGGAGTCTTTCAGGTTGGTGATAGAGGGACTGACTACATTGTTGACTGGCACAGTAGTGAGTGTAGCTGCAAGAGGTGGCAGAAGGGTGGCACACCATGTGTACATGCTATAGCATGTGCTAGACATGAGAGAGTTGATCCCCTCCTACTGGTGAACCAATGCTATTCTGTTGGGATGTTCAAGAAAGCATACAACAACATCATCTATCCCTGCAGAGATAAGACAGAATGGGAGAGGATGAATGGACCCCCAATCAAGCCA
>NC_057811.1:135244985-135248917 GCF_018294505.1 Triticum aestivum | reverse complement strand
AAAAATGTCAAGGCATGGTGTGATCATGCATTGCAACTATTGTGGAGAGCCAGACCACAACATCAAAGGCTATAAGTACCTCAAGGATGGTCTGCCCCCTCCAAATGTGCAAGCTCCACCACAACCACATGCAGAAGGTGCTCCAAATGTGGAAGCTAGCAATGCAGAAGGTGCTCCAAATGTAGGAGATGATGAGCAAGTCATTACTCAGGTATGTCTTTCATCATTTCTACTGAAGGTTTTCTAGCACTGTTGCCTAATCATACACATTGCAAAGATATGATTCAAAATTACTTGCACTTCAACAGGAGCACAACTGTCCAGAAAATCATGTCACAGAAGATCTTATGGTTGATCATATGGTTCAAAATGTAAGTTAATGTGCTTCTTTCATGCAAATGATGTTAACTTCGTAGATAAAACATGTTATTCTGAACTTTCATATGTACTTTTGCCATCCAGAGGCCTCTTCCAAGAGTGGTTGCATCAGGGCCTATACCAGAATCAACTTTCATATGTGCTGCAAGGGCCATGCTCAATCAAACCATGGGAGCTACAGCACAATCCAGCAACAATGGGAGCTCAAGCACAATCCAGCAAGGTGACTTGGCCAAAAAATTGCTTCTCCTCAAGAGGCAGAGAGACAAAGAACTGGAAGATAAGAAGGAAGCACTTCTTGCAGCAAGAAGGGAGGAACAGCAAAAGAAAGCAGAGGAAGCTGCCAGGAAGAGACATCAGCAAGAGGAGAAGAAAGCATTGGAAGCAGAGAGGAAGAGGAAGTCACATGCTGAGAAGAGAGAGAAGAGAAAAGAAGAAGCTGCAATAGCAAAGAAGGCTAAGGAAGAAACAAGGCAGATCATTATGGAGACCAAGAAAGCTGTGGCTGCTAAGAATAAAGCAAGGCAGCAAGCTCAGAAGAAGGCTGAAAAGGAGGAAGCTGCAGCCAAGAAGAGAGCAGGGCAAAGAGGGCATCTTATGAGCGGCACCACCACCGAACGGCCGCCGAATGATGACCTAACCGAGCTTGTCGACATGGCGGAGTGGTGAAGAGGGCAACGGCGACGGCGGCAAGCTGCTGGAAGAGGGCGGCGGCAAGCAGCAGGGAGAGGGGGGCGGCGGCGGCGGCAAGCAGCAGGGGGAGGGCGTCGGCCTCGGCGCAAAGCAACAGGGGGAGGGAGTGGGGAATTAGGGATTCGGCACTGATATTTCAGGGTGGTGGATGAAATTAGATGCGCCGGGCTAATTTACATATAAAAAAAACCCCGCAAACGCCAGCTGTCGCCTCGGATTGGTCAACAAGTGGTCAAATGGAGCGGCGACAAGTGGCGTACGGTGAACAGTGACCGTACAATCACGTGCAGGCGTATTGAGTGACCGTATTGGTCGTATTTTAAAGTACAGTGACCAAAATGTGCTTTCTTCCCAAGTTCAAGTACCGCCAGTGCATTTTACTCTATTCACGGCAAGCTCTACCACCACCAGACACCAGTACAGAGTACCAGGTCCACGCTCGCTCTCGGGGAGGACGGTGTGTGCATGCACTTCCTCAAAACCGATGGCGAGGGCGAGGCGAGGGGGAAGACAGACAGACAGCGACCGACGAGGTCAGCCGGAACCATGAGCTCGATCCCTCTCCTGGAGCAAGTACGCCGCGGCGATGTGTGGTTAGAGAAGATTAACGTCGACAGCCACCAATCGAACGCACACGACGCACGAAGCCAACGGACGCCAGCACGGAAGGTATCGTCGACATTCTTCGACTTACGTAAGTCTTAACCAAGATCAACTTTAGTTACTCTATTTAATCATCACGCACAGACGGTCAAAACACTCCCATCCATTCGGCTCTGGACCTCGTCTCGCGCTTCCTAACCACAAGATCTTTTTGCATCCATCCCCCAAAATCAAGAATAAAATAAAAATGAGAAGATCTTTTGCTTCCATGATGAAGGAATATTAATAAGAATAATAGTAACCATAAAAAAAAGAATAATAGTATGTATAATCGTGCTTAGAATAAGGCGGGGAAAATTAAACAAACGAACTTTGCTTCACATGTTACATTCTACGTGTAATTCTATCTCAGGCTCGCTTCCTTCCTTCCTTGTTCGGCTCGTCGACGGGAGGGAGATGGGCCCGGGCCGGAGCAGGTGGCTCAGGAGCACTCGGCCCAGCCCTCCTCGGCTGGGGCGGGGACGGCGGCCCGGACAGCGGTGCGCGCCATCCACGACGCCACCGTGACAACCAGCCTCGCCGGCACGTGCGAGCTTGCCTCCAGCCGGCGGAGCAGCGCGGCCTCCGCGCAGCCGGATCCGGCGACCTCCGACCAGAGCGCGGCGGCCATCGCGACGCGGAGCGGGACGCGGGAGGCGGAGACGCCACGGCCCAGCGCCCGGAGCGCGCCCGCGGCCCTCGCTGCCCGCCGGCGGGCTGTCCCCGGCGCGAGCCCCATCCGCTTGGCCCACCCCTCGAGGACCACCTCCGCACGCGCGCGCCGGTGCTTGCACCCTGCCCTCCTCCGCCCCGCCGCCCGCGTCGCCGCGGAGGCGGCCGCGCACGAGTCGGCGGTGGACACGCAGGAGGAGCTGGACGACGACTCCGAGCCCGAGCCCGAGCCCGCGGATCCGGCGTCCCCGTCCGCGGCCGCGTGGACGAGGCGGCGGCGCAGGTGCCTGGAGGCGAGGAAGTTGGCGCCGTGCACCTTGGCGTCGCAGGGCACGCAGAGGAACGCCGAGTCCGCCGCGCAGTGCACCGCCGCGACGCCCCCGCACAGCTCGCACCCCGCGATCGCGCCCGCGCACCTGTCGCCCGCCATTACGAACAACAATTTTCTCTTCTCGATCCGCCGAGCAGCCTCCGCCTGCAGCCTCTAGGCGGGGGATGGATGGATCGCTCGCGGCTATGAAACCAAGCACGCCGGAGCTAGCGTGGCCCGCGCGTTCCGGGAAGAAGGAAGCCGGCGGCGACCGCGAGTCGGAGAGGGGAGACGGGAGACCTGGTCTCTGCGGTCTGCGCCGAGGTCGGGAAACTGCGGCGTGGGGGAGGAGGCGAGATGCGAGAGATGGGTTTGGACGGACTTTGGAGTCGGCAGGCAGGTCGGGTGGAGGATATTTAAAGAGGCCCCCTGCCCTGGGATGGAGACCAGTGGCTCCTAGCGGGGAAGCGTAGTCCAGCTCCTGCTCACCGGGGCCGTGCGATTGATGAATCGGCGGGCCGTGGAGAAAAGAATGTGGAGCGTGCGGTTTTCCATTTGGGAGTGTGTGGACGGCGGGGGTCGGGGTGTTGGGTGGGGCTCGATCTTATTTGTGGCTGACGTTCCTCGCCGTGTTGTACGCCCAGATATTTTGAGCTGCTGCAAGTGGGCAGTATTCTGGTAGTATGGGAGCTAGCTGGCTGCCGGTGCCGTTGCCGCCATAAATGCAACTCAACAGAGCCGCTTGATCTGAGGTGGAGGGTCAGGATTTGATCGATGCTCTACCCACGGATTAGGACGTAGCCAGTCGTCCTGTTCCGTTGGATCATAAAAAATGAAGGGCAGTGGACGAGTCACCCTCCTTCCGGCCTCCTTTTCCCTTCTCCATGCTTCCTCCATTTTCCTTCTCCGTGCAATGTGCCGCTGAGCTTGGATGTGTGATCCATCGGTCAGGGTCGGAGCTCTGGGCATACGCGCAATTGTGGGACTCATGGGGTGTTTTGTGCTAACCTTGTGGAACATAGACATTGTCCTTTGTATCGCAGATCCAATGGCCCTGGTGCCCCGGGAACACCAAATGTGTACTCTTTTACACCCCTGTGATAGCTTACCGAACTTACACTAGTCGGTTAGCACCCGCTGTCATTTTAGCCTCGGTAATCATTGCCGCCGCCACCACCACCACCACCACCCCCCTCCCCCCCCCTCCTCGTCCATCATTTCTCCTTCTTCCTCCTAG
>NC_057811.1:135097557-135244694 GCF_018294505.1 Triticum aestivum | reverse complement strand
CTCCTAGCTCCTTACTCTCCCCTCCCCATCTCGCTCATTGCACCCAACGGACATGAATTAGGGTGTCACACACGTCTGTATGGCGGATTCAAAGTTTCGAGTACAACGTCAACATAGACTTGTGCATCATTAATGAGTTCAGTTTCACCTATTGAAAGAGTCAAATACACTCACACAACAACTACACGAGAGTGGAGCGGGGGAGCTACAAGATTGACAAATTCATCAACTATTAATGGAAATGTTACCTCGGTGAAAGATATAATCCACCGAGACACATGAGACTTCAAACTGTGATTTAGTTTAATTCATGTTGAGTTGAGGTATAACCACACAGTGGCTGCAGTATCTATGGCCCATGATGTATTGTCATACCATATATCATGTAAGTTGGTAAATTTGGGTTAGAATTTTTGAACTCGCCACACCGTTGAGGCCCTACGATGGTAACTCAACTACACTTAAACACTATTCTATTTTCTAATAGTTGATGCTCGTACTTTGCCAATGACATGGCATATACTTCCTTCTTCTCTAGCCTATCAATTCTCACATCCGTTCTTGTCACAACCATACTATCCTAAAAAAGAAATAGCACTTGTAATTGCCACTAGTGATCAAATCCGTCACTCAGGTGTTGTTACCACTGGACACTTGGAGTATTCTAAGGCCTCTTGATTTATGTGAAGAATATAATAGGGCTTTGATAAGCGGCCAAGGTTAAAGGACACATGAAAAATTATAAGTAGCTTCTGGCATAATCAAATGGCTACGAGAGAGACGAAGTGGGCCGTTGGTTTTGGTGGCAGGAACTAGTCGAGCGATCCATGTCCACAAAAACTTAGCCCCACTTGGAGAGTTTATTATTCTCATTCTGGAAGGGGAACTCACAGATTGCTTTTGGTTGCTTCGCTTGCTATGTATCCTCTTTGTGGTTGGATCGGAAATATATTAGAGATGTATGATGAGATGCGATGTTCTCTTCATTTTATTTGAACCATTTGTTAATTTGAATTTGAATAATTTTAATATATATTTGAATTGTGTCTACTTGAATCCTCAAGTTTCAAATTAAATGGTAATATATGTTCAATTGAATGGTATGCAAATTTTGGATGAATCGACACAAGAATTCTTGTTTGGTGAATGAAGTTTTAAGGGATGGGCTAGTTGAGCGAAGGTATAATTACAAAATTGGGAAATTAAGGATGAGAAATAGGATGGATAATCAAAATCTGAGGTATGTGGTAGAGATGCCAGGAGGCTTCTTGATTTGATGTGGAAAATATAATACGGCTTTGATAAACGGCCACGGTTAAACGATCCAAGAAGACATGGAAGCATCTGGAGTGTGTAGTTTGTGGCAGAATCAGCATGAGCCGTTGGTTTTGGTGGCAGGAACTCGTCGAGCGATCTATGTCCACAAAACCTAGTCCCACGCGAAAGTTTAATATTCTCACTCTAGAAGTCTAACTCATACATTGCTTTCTGTTGCTGTGTATCCTCTTTGGGCTGGATCGAAAAAAATATACTAGATATGTATGACGAGACATGATATTCTCTCGCAGCCAACAAAGAGAAAAAGATATGATATTCTCTCTCCTATATGGGGTCATGGGTGATGGAATCTTACTTGAATTATTGCTTGAGAAATGTTATCCGCTCTCAAATCGTTCTTCTCAAGAACAACCATTTCTTCTTTATTTGGTCATGTATGGTTATCTGTCCAGTTCCTCCTTTTTAGTGCTTATCATGCTTCTTCTTGGACATATCTTGACGGATTGGTTTTATCTGGGTGTTGATAATCACTTCCCATTTTAGTGCTGCAGATAGGCTTGATGCACCTAATCCGGCTACCACATGGCCACATGGGGACCAACTTACACAAAAGGGCCCTGTATATATTGCAAAGCAACCTTTTAGTCGAAATTTGAACTTCAAACAAAAACCTCAATTGATTTTCTTTGTAGAGAACCGTTCAGTTCCAGTAGACATGACCGTGTGGCCATGCATAGTTAACTGGTGATCTAGCTTCTTATTTTTTGGCGGGCAAACTGGTGATCTAGCTAGTGACCACGCTCATCTGATGGCATCCACTGATTAATCAACAGGCCCGTCGTTTGAAAGATCTTAGCTAGTGGACGGTAATTAGTTTAGTTTATGCATGCTACGGTTGCGTGCCTTGGCAAGTCTTGCGCCTACTCCACGCCGTGGCCATGCACGCCAGGAAATATCTGGGCGGAAGAGGTGACACCATGCCACGGCCCAGACCAGGCAGTCAGTATACTATACTACTCCGATTAGGCTTGGATTAATTTTCGTTGTTAAAGATGCACTCGAGTGGACTCGGCGTGTGGTCGGTAACCTCGGGCTAATCTCCGTTGGGCAACTGACAGCCATGCGATTTAAGCGGCACTAGTATATGGCGAGGCGTGTCGTGGCGTGGTCGTAGGGGCTTCGGAGAAGCTTGATTAAAGATGCGAACGAAACGCGTGGTGCGTGGTTCTATTCAGGGCTGTGGTTATGCAAGTGGCTGCAGATCATGCGCAAAAAAGGAAAAAAAAAAGTGGCTGCGGATCAAAAGCTAGCACCGCAGGTCCACGGACAGGATATCTCTCTCTGGAAATGTGTCTGAATGATAACAAAATAAGATTCTTGGAGATGCTGAGGAGCTAGGCAAGTGGAGCCAGCATATGTGAATGCCTGATCAGCAGTTGACTGCTTTCTGCATACACAAAATTAAGAAGAAAAAAATGCCGGAGACCGGTAAAGGTGTTTTGATAGGGTAGCAGTACAAGATCGATCTATTGCTCTCTGAAGTAGTAGCTTATTACAGATCAAGTACAAGGGAGCGGCGCTTGAATGGGGATGAACACGAAGAACTAGGGTTCGGAAGAGAGTGGGTAGGTAGCCGCCGCCGGTTCGTTGATCCACTGGATGCGTTCCTCTTCCGTTGTCTCCTCCTTAAGTATCCGTCGAGGGCTCAGTTAGCCCATTCTGGCCCGTGGACTCGTGGGTTAGGCCGCCTCGGTCTGGTGGGCCGCTGGGTAGCGCTGTTGCTGGCGTGGTCGCTGCCCTGCGGGCCCGGCGTGTCAGGTGCGCTGACATCCCCTCCTCCTTGAGTCGAGGCTTGCCCCCAAGCCTCTGCATGCGGAAATCTGGCCTGGAGATTACTTCTGTCCTCCCAAGTGGTGCCCAGATGTGAAGAATTGGACCATTGTATCTTTACTTGTTCACGCATGCCGTCCCTCCCTTTGCGCCAGCGAGTCTGGAGGATGGCCACTGGAACTGCCAATTCATCAAAGCAATGCGGAAGCTGAGATTCAACCGTCGTACCTGGGAGGAGTGCTTGTCGAAGAAGTGAGACATGGAACACCGGGTGTACTGTTGCCTCGGGCGGAAGTTGTAGTTTGTAAGCCACGTCATTGATCTTGGCGCCACAGATGATTGAATGTACGGCTGCAATTTGAGGAACACCCTGTCGCCCACTTGGAAAGTTCTGAAAGATCGCTTTTTATCAGCTTGCACTTTCATCAGTTGCCGTGCTCTATTGAGGTGCTGTTGCAAGAGCTCTTGCACAGTGGCACGCTCGTCCAGCCAAGCTTGAAGGGCTGGCACTGAGCAAGTGGTATCAGCTGTAAGTCCCCAATGGCGCAGCTCATATCCAAACATAGCCTTGAATGGTGTCATGCCGACCGCGGAATGGTGGTTGTTGTTATACCAGAACTGTGCTAATGGAATCCAGAAACTCCATCTTCGTGGGCACGCCTGAGTGAAACAGCGGAGAAAGGTTTCGACGCATTGGTTCACGCGCTCCGTTTGCCCGTCAGTTTGGGGGTGGTTGGCTGTACTGAGCCGCAGTTCTGTTCCTGCTCCTCTGAAAAGCTTTTGCCAGAAGTGACTAGTGAAAACTGGGTCTCGGTCAGAGACGATTGCGCCCGGTAGGCCATGAATTTTGTAAATCTGGTGCAGATAGAGTTGAGCCACTGATGCCGCTGTGTAAGGGTGAGCCAACGGTAGGAAGTATGCGAACTTTGTCCTTTTGTCCACGATGACCAAAAGACAGTTGAACTTACTGGACCGAGGAAGACCATCAACAAAGTCCATGGATATCATGTCCCATGGCTGTTTGGGAATTGGAAGAGGTAAGAGCAATCCTGGCGACGCTGCGCGGTCCGGCTTGGCCTGCTGGCACACCTGGCAGCAACGCACATATTGTCGTATGTGTGTCTTCATCTTGGGCCATGCAAACAGGCGTCTGACGCGTCGATATGTGATAGGAAAACCTGAGTGGCCACCAACAGGACTATCGTGGAATGCCGAGATGATTCTTTGTTGGATTTGTGTGCTACCTCCGAGCCAAATTCTGTCACGAAAACGGATGACCCCTTGCTGCAGGGAGAAGCGTTTCTTGGGATCTTCCTTGATTGCCAACTGTTCCAGTAGACGCGAAGCTTGCGGGTTGTTGATGTAGCTGGTGAAAGATCGTGGATGTCGCCTAGAGGGGGGGTGAATAGGCGCTTTAAAATAATTACGGTTTAGGCTTGAACAAATGCGGAATAAACCTAGCGGTTAATTTGACAAGCACAAAACCTACAACAAGTAGGCTCACCTATGTGCACCAACAACTTATGCTAAGCAAGATAAACAACTAAGTGATAGCAAGATATATGACAAGAAACAATATGGCTATCACAAAGTAAAGTGCATAAGTAAAGGGTTCGGGTAAGAGATAACCAAGACACGCGGAGACGACGATGCTAATCTCCGTTTGGAGCGGTGTGGAGGCACAATGCTCCCCAAGAAGCCACTAGGGCCACCGTAATCTCCTCACGCCCTCGCACAATGTAAGATGCCGTGATTCTACTAAGGGACCCTTGAGGGCGGTCACCGAACCCGTACAAATGGCAACCCTTGGGGGCGGTCACCGAACCCGTACACTTTGGCAACCCTTGGGGGCGGTCACCGGAACCCGTCAAATTGCTCGGGGCGATCTCCACAACCTAATTGAAGACCCCGACGCTTGCCCGGAGCTTTACACCACAATGATTAAGCTCCGAACGCCACCAACCGTCTAGGGCGCCCAAGCACCCAAGAGGAACAAGCTCAAGGGCACCAAGCACCCAAGAGTAATAAGCTTCTCAACTTGTAACTTCCACGTATCACCGTGGAGAACTCAAACCGATGCACCAAATGCAATGGCAAGGGCACACGGAGTGCCCAAGTCCTTCTCTCTCAAATCCCACCGAAGCAACTAATGCTAGGGATGAAAATGAGATGAAGACAAGAAGGAGAACACCAAGAACTCCAAGATCTAGATCCAATGGGTTCCCCTCACATAGAGGAGAAAGTGATTGGTGGAAATGTGGATCTAGATCTCCTCTCTCTTTTCCCTCAAAAACTAGCAAGAATCCATGGAGGGATTGAGAGTTAGCAAGCTCGAAGAAGGTCAACATTGGGGGAAGAACACGAGCTAAAAGGATGAGGTTCATTGGGGAAGAAGACCTCCTTATATAGTGGGGGGAACAATCCAACCGTTACCCCCACTTCAGCCCCGCAGAGAGCGGTACTACCGCTCCCCCTCGCGGTACTGCCGCTGGGCCCAGAGCGGTACTACCGCGGTGGCAGGGCGGTACTACCGCAAACGAGCGGTACTACGGCCCCCACTGCCGCGGCTAGTACCGTAAAACCCGACACGAAAACAGACCCCTCGAATCGAGGCGGTGCTAGCACGAGACCGCAGCGGTACTACGGCTGGGGGCTACCAGCGGTACTACCGCTCTGGAGCGGTACTACCGCTTGTAGCACTCAAGCGGTACTACCGCTCCGGCCCGCGGTACTACCGCTAGGAAACCAAAACTGCCAAAACTTCTGCATATGAGCTCCGAATTGAGCAAACTCAAGCTTGTTGGATAGAGGAAGACGAGTAGCATCAAAACAGCGGCTGGTTATAGTAAGAAGAGGCAGGGGAGGTATGCCAACAAATAAAGGAGTGAAACCTCCAACCGAGAAGAACCGGCATAACCTCCAACGTCGAAAACATCATAGAAGATGCGAGTGAACTCCGTTTTCGATGAACTCGAGCTTGTCATCAAGATGACCATAAGCTCCAAAACTCACAAAGAGAAGAACCAAACAAGAACCAATAAAGATGATGCAAGGATGCAATGGTTTGAGCTCTCTACGAATGATACGATCAAGCTACTCATCGAGAGCCCACCTTGATAGTACGGCAATCGATCCTATAACCCGGTCTCCCAACTACCATCATGAGACCAGTAAAATAGAAAACCTATCAAGGGCAAACCTTTGCCTTGCACATGGTCCACTTGAGCTAGATGATGACGATCTTGACTCCCTCAAGTTGGACCACCTTTCTTGGTTGCGTTGGCTCGATGAAGACTAGTTGATTGCTCCCCCATACTTCACTATGGGTGAGCCACTCTTCCGCACATCTTCACAAGTCCATTGTCACCACAATGGACGACAAGCTTCAAGCATTTGATCTCTTCATGATGCTTCACTTGAACTTGCACACCGCAACCTAACCCCACAAAGAACTCTCATGAAGATCATGGGTTAGTACACAAAGCGTAATTGACAATGCTTACCACACCATGGGATCGCTTGATCCCTCGCGGTACATCTTCTACGCTTTGTGAGTTGATCAAGTTGATTCACTCTTGACTTAGTGTTGATCACCATGAATCTTTTCAACTCTCTTCATTTGGATGATGTCTTGAAGATATGGATGAATGATCACACAATCTTCTTCTTCAAGACATGCTTGCAATAAGCTCAACTCTCACATGACCAATCTTTGGATAATTCCTTCATAACACCTTGGTCACCACATAAACTCCTTGAAACCAACACATGAACTTCAAGAAATGCCTATGGACAAATCCTTCAAATATAACTCAAGGCAACCATTAGTCCATAGAGATTGTCATCAATTACCAAAACCAAACATGGGGGCACCGCATGTTCTTTCAGCTGGTGACCACGTCCTCGAGCCACGCTGGGCACCCAAAAAGTTGAGCGCAACCATAGGCACCCAAAAAGATGCAGCGATCCCAAACATGCTAAAGTACTGTTCGCAAAGAGTTTTCCAGAGATTGGGGTTTTCGCCCGAAAATTGAGGGAAAATGATGGACGGGTGCACCTGACCCAGTCCGGTGAGCATCTGACTAGCATGGGTAAAGGGAGACGGAGGAACTGGAGAGATCGAAAACGTTGTCTGACCTTTGGCCGGGGGCGGGGGCGGCGTCACCAGGGACGCCGCCGGGTGCCCCCGTTGAAGATGGAACGCGCTGTGGCCATCGGGCCCGTGTAGGTCGGTCGCTGCGCCTGCCGCGGTGCCGAGGTGGTCGCCGGGCTGCAGCAGCGTGGAAGAGCGCGGCTGCTGCTCTTCCTGATCCTTCCGCGGTGATGGCGGCGCCGCCTGTAGGGCAGCCACCGCGTCGCTCAGATCCGCGATGCGCCGCTCGAGATCGGGGCGCCAGCTGAGCAGATCGTCAATCTTCGTCGCCGTGGACTGTTGTGCCTTGGTGAGGCCATCGATGGTGGCCTCGATCTTGGTCTCGAAGCGTGTGAGGAAGGCGGATACGCTCGGATCCATGGCTTCACGTGCTTGCCGAAGACCACGCGTCTCGATGAGATGCGCCAGGGCGGAGCGGGGAGAGGTGGTGGTTGGTGTCTCTGATACCAGATGATAGGGTAGCAGTACAAGATCGATCTATTGCTCTCTGAAGTAGTAAGTACAAGGGAGCGGCGCTCGAATGGGGATGAACACGAAGAACTAGGGTTCGGAAGAGAGTGGGTAGGTAGCCGCCGCCGGTTCGTTGATCCAGTGGATGCGTTCTTCTTCCGCTATCTCCTCCTTAAGTATCCGTCTAGGGCTCAGTTAGCCCATTCTGGCCCGTGGACTCGTGGGTTAGGCCGCCTCGGTCTGGTGGGCCGCTGGGCAGCGCTGTTGCTGGCGTGGTCGCTGCCCTGCAGGCCCGGCTTGTCAGGTGCGCTGACATGTTTGTTTCCCGGATGTGTACAGCCATACATCCTTCGCTCGCTGCATACTCTTCGTTGCATGGGCCGCGCGTGGGCGGTGGAAATGGCCGCGCTGCCCTCGGCGCCTGCGGCCGCGCGCGCGAGGAGAGGGGGCAGGAAGGTGACTCGGGAGATCGAGCTGGCTCGCCACTCGCCGGCCACGAAGAAGCGGGGAGGAAAATGAGTGACGGCGACGGCGGCGGGGGGCCAAGTGGGGCGGGCGACGCGGACGGCTCCTCGTCCGGCCACGGCCAGCGCGAGCGCCCGCCGCGGGCTCGCGACACGTACCGTCGCTGCGATCTCTCGTGTAGTGTGTGTGCGTTGTGGCGGGCGGACGTGTGGACCGCCGCGTCGTCGGTGACGACTGGCCAGTCCCGGCCAGTCACCGGTGTACGTGCTGCAAGGGACTCTACAGTAGGGGCGGGTCACTGTTGCGTCCCGACTGTCAGGGCCGGTGGGCTCGGGAACGTGTGGTGGTGCGCGTGTGTGCACGTGAACCACCGGATGGATAGCTCCACGTGGTGATGTGGAGCTGCTCTCAAGCTTCGTTCTAGAGTACTACGTAGTACTATTTTCTTTCTCATCATGCCGCTCGCCCAGATGAACAAATCAAGATTACATTCATTAGAGGGCCATGGACGCATCAAAGATTTCCATCACCACAGTAAAGACGTCGATCACACTAGCAAATTGCCGATCGACCCGGAAGACTGGCCACAAGAAACCGGGCAGAAACGACACGCGCAGGTTCGCTCCTCCATCCCTCCGATCCACCTAAAATCCAATGCATCCGGTCACCCCAAGAGTGACGAAATTTCGGCAAGGAAACGCATGCGGCATGCGGGCGAAAGCCGAGAAAACCCGGTGCCGCACTTGTGCAACTGGCCGGGTTCGTTCGTGGACGGTGGATCACACAAGCTCACAGGCAGCACCTCTTCGAACTTTCGATGCGTGACTCCTCCCCGTTCCCCGTATCGGCAAACCCACTGCAGTGGTCAGTTACGACGCCATTATTATCACGGGGCTAGTCGGCGCCGACGAGGCGATTCGACTTGATCCATAGCGGAAGCCGAAAGCTGTTCCTGCCCACGAGGTCGATCGACCACGATCCCGCCGGGATCCCCACCGGGCGAGAGCCCCTGCGAAACCACGACACGATACGCGCAGATCGGCAGAATCAAGATCCCACTAGGCATTCAGCGTGACCCAAGTGTTCTGGTGAATATGCAAAGGCGTATGTGAGGGTGAACCGCGAGGTGACACATGCGGATCCGCCTGCTTTGCTCCCGTAGCTGTAGCTGATTCCGAGGAATGAAAAGAAAAGCCAGAGAGCAATGTGAATATGTATATGTATGCGATCGACCAAAAGCTGCCGCGGCGCAACTTGCGGCTTGCCACCGCCACCCACATGGCGGCAGGGCAAACGAAACTACGAGCAGTATCTAAAACCAGGTGCTGAGCTCTGTGCCTGCCCGCCAGGAAAACCAGCATCCTCCTCCTCGTGGTCGAAGAGACGGCGCTGGTCACTGTCGTCCTTGGCGTGCTTTGAAATCAAATCGCTGATCTTATGGGGCTGCTGCAGGCTTGATCAGGATTTTGCTCAGAACTGCAGACCATAATGTTAGTCAACTAGACGTTATCATTCTTTCTTTGGCTTATTATCTCTCTCGATACAGGCTTTAGCCACGGACGTGAATTTTTGGCACATGCAGCCACGTGCTACCGAAATCATGAGCGTCAGTCGAAGCGTTGTGATTGCTATTTATTATAGTGCATACGCAATACATGAAACATTAATTATCAGCCTTCGTGAATACGCCGTGGTATACGCCACACCAGTGGCCCAGGCGGAAGCGTTAAGTAACGTGGTTGATGTAGTCGAACGTCTTCGTGATCCAACCGATCAAGTACTGAACACACGGCACCTCCGCGATCTGCACACGTTCAGCTCGGTGACGTCCCTCGAACTCTAGATCCAGCTGAAGCCAAGGGAGAGTTCCGTCAGCACGACGGCGTGGTGACGGTGATGATTAAGTTACCGGCGCAGGGCTTCGCCTAAGCACTGGAACGATATGATCGATGTGGAAATCTGTGGAGGGAGGCACCGCACACGGCTAAGAATCAACTTGTGTGTTTATGGGGTGCCCCCCTCCCCCGTATATAAAGGAGGGGAGGAGGAGGGCTGTAACACCCCGGTGTAATGATGCTACAGTAACCCCTGGGGTTAAGTTAATCATTTTGCTAAGCAAGTGTTTGATCATCATTTTTCTCTCTCTCTTTTTCTGATTCCAGTTGAATTCAATTTCAAATTATGAGTGAAATTCAAAATGCTCAAACATGAAAACTAAAATGTTCATCATGTTGAAAGTATTCTTCCGATAATATTGGTGGTGAACCAACATTTTTGCAAAGTGCCTAAATGGCCTAAAATAGCTATAACAGAAAGTTGTTAAAAGAAAAAGCAAAAGTTAAAAAAAAAGAGCACAGGCCACTGTGCATTGGGCCAAGTGCACAGTGCCTGGCCCGAGCCTCGGCCAATTCCAGCTGGTCCGGCCCAGCCCCTCCCCGGGTCGCCTTCTCCCCCTGTTCCCCCGACCGGGGTCGCAACAGGGGCGAGCCCCGCCGGACCGCCTCGACGGCGACTCCCCGGAGAGGATAAGGTCGACCCCTCCCCTCGACGCCTCGACCTCCTCCCTACCTACCTCCACTCACCTGTCTCGCCTCCCAGGCCCACCCCGCTCTCCCCCCTCTCTGTCTCGGCCACTCACCTCACCCGAGCGCTGTCGACGCCATGGTCGCGCCATAGCCACGACCACCTTCTTCCCCGCACCGCGCCTCCCTGTCCATACTCTCCGTCGGCGTCATCTACGCCGCCTACGCCAAGCGCCTGGAGCCGGGGAGCAACGGAGTGCCCGCATCGCCGTCTTCTTCCTCCTTGGCCCGGCAGACTCCGTCGGCGATTCGCTCCGGCGAGCTCTCCCCCAAGCCCGCTTTGCTCACCTGCAGGTCACGGTGAGCCCCTGCCTTCTTCCCCCCCGCCCTTCTCGTCGACGACCGTACCTCGTAATCGCCATCCCCGCTGTGGCCGAGCCCTCCGCCACGGACGCTCGTCGTCGGCCACCTCCCAGTGACCAAATGGCCACGTGCAGTAGTCCATCGCTGTCGCACGCGCATGTAGAGGTCCCTTGGCCGTTTAGTTTGTCCGCAAACGAGCTGCCGTTGCTGACCCGCATCGAGCCGAGTTCCGGCCGCCGCTATCGTCGACGCTGCGCCCTGCTCCGGTCAACTCCAGCCCCCGCGACCACCGCCGTTGGATGCGCGAGATCGACCACAGACGAACGACTCCAGCCGCGCCCGATTTGAGCCACCGTAGCGCAAATCCGGCGGCCTCCCGTGCGCGCCGCTGTGCGTTTTGGTCGCCAGCGCGACTTCCACCGCCGTGCTGACGTGGGCGCCTCTGGGCCCCATCCCGGTGTCGCTGCCACTGGGCCCCACGGCCCTGTTGACCCAGCCAACGGTTGGCTTGGCATTGCCCAGTTACTGCCAGTGGGCCCCGCATGGGCCCTGTTGACTGGTCAGCTGGTCAGTTGACCGCTGATGCAGTGATGACGCCATGCTGACGTCACTTTCCTTTTTTCTGAATTATTTTAAATTATATTAATATTAGAAATCTTTTCAAACTTTGAAAATTAATATAAAATAATCCGTAAGTCAGATGAAAATGTTTTCTATATGAAAGTTGCTCAGAAAAATCCAACGAATTCGAATACGCGGTCCATTCATCAGTCAGATGCCTCTAACTATCTGAACATGGAACATTCCCCCTCCGGTCACCTGTCTGACACAGGCCCGGAACCGGGAAAACATTCCCGGTTGAATTCCCCCTTCACCTATAACGTCTAGGACCGTGTTAGAACACGTCTAGCTATGCCTGTTGTCCTGTTATGCACTTGCTTGCTATGTATTTACTGTTTCTCCCTCTCTTCTCTTCAGTAGACCCCGTGGCGGCTGCCGATGCCGCTGTGATCGACTACGTCACCGACGACCCTTCCTTCTTGACTGAGCAACCAGGCAAGCCCCCCCTTTGATCATCCCGATATCGCCCATTCCATTCTCTCATGCTTGCATTAGATTTTGCTACTGTAATTGATTGCTCCTATTCTGATGCATAGTCTCTTTTGTAACCTGTTCATTGTTACCTACATGCTTATCCTAAACTGCTTAGTATAGGTTGGTTAGTGATCCACCAGTGACCCCCACCTTGTCCTTGTTGCCCCTGCTTCATCATCGAAGACCCGATCAACGGGATCGAAGACCAGGCCCCGACACCGCACATCACTTCCCCTTAGTTGCTCGACACTACTGGGTTACTATCGAGTGCCGAGGGTGAGGCCTCATCAGCACTTCTGATGTTAACCCGCTAGTGTAGTTATTCGGTCGTGGTCATCGAGGGTGATTCCGCCTTAACCACTTCCGATACGACTCTGTCGTGCAACCCCTCAAGTGTGAACCTCGAGGGTGGTCCCTCTTACGTTCACCTTGATGATTACATTGAGTGGAATTCACCGGGGATGATTCCTCGGGTTTTCCCCTTGATGTTTGGACACACGGTTACTATGGTTACTATGACTTTACACTGAACCATGTTACTAAAGACGGGTCGACCCTGAGGGGTAGCCGCGCGAGCATAATTGCGAGTGATGTGGAGTCGGGTTGACCTGGAAGGTGCCCGCGAGATAATTACGAGGCATGGCCGGGCATTCCTAGCCCTTGCCGCAAGTCCTCGAGATGGGGCGACGGGGTCACATCTTTCGTGAGTCTCTGCCTGTTACCGCGCGTTCCTAATCCACTACGATTTGGATATTTGATCCGAGGGGCCTCTGGCCTGATAGCACTAACCATCACGTGGGCATAGTATGGGCGTTCTGCGTCGTATGCATCAGCCGAAGCTTAATAGACGTGATGCGACTGAGCGGCGCGCGCCGGGTTGGACTGGTAAGCTCCCGCCTTTTTTAAGGAGGTAGCTAGGTCTGCTCACCGGCCGCCCACACAACGTGCAGGAGTTCCCGGGGCGATGGCCCATGACCCCTGGGGGCATAGGTTTAGTCCGGCGTGCTTGACCTCTCTATTAAGCCTAGGTCGGGCTGCGGCGTATTGTTTGGCCGAGGCCGGGCATGACCCAGGAAAGTGTGTCCGGCCGGAGTTAATCGAGCGTGGTGGGTAAGTTGGTGCACCCCTGCAGGGAAGAAAACATCTATCGATAGCCTGTCCTACGGTAACGGACACTTGGAGTTGTATCCCGATCGATACAACTAGAACTGGATACTTGTGATGAGTATTGGATTGTGATGATAACTGGATAGTATGGCTCTGGGATTGCTTTCTCGCAGGGAGTCGAGAAAGGATCTCTGGCCGAGGTTGATAACACTACTACTACTATAGTTATGCTACTCTACTCCCTCCTGTTGCTGCAAGATGGTGGTTTCCAGAAGATGCTAGTCTTCGATAGGACTAGGCCTTCTCTCTATTCTGGCATTTCTGCAGCCCAGTCCACATATACAACCTTCCTTTGATAATGTTGCATATGTAGTGTAGATCCTTGCTTACGAGTACTTTGGATGAGTACTCACGGTTGCTTTGCTCCCCCTTTGCCCCTTTCTTCTTCTTTTCGGCTGATGCAACCAGATGTCGGAGCCCAGGAGCCAGATGCCACCGCCGATGCCTACTACTACATGGGGACCGACGATGATCATGAGTAGTTAGGAGGCTCCCAGGTAGGAGGCCGTGCCTCTTCGATCGTGTTGCTTTTGTGCTAGCCTTCTTAAGGCATCCCTGTTCAACTTATGTCTGTTCTCAGATATTGTTGCTTCCGCTGACTTTTGTGTATTCGAGCTTATGTTTTCGAGCCCTCGAGGCCCATGGCTTGTAATATAAAGCTTGTATTATTTTATTTGTGTCTAGAGTTGTGTTGTGATATCTTCCCGTGAGTCCTTGATCTTGATCGTACACATTTGCGTGTATGATTAGTGTACGATTGAATCGAGGGCGTCACAAGTTGGTATCAGAGCCGACTGCCTGCAGGTAGCCCCCTTTCGAACTCCTTGGCCGAAGTTGAGTCTAGTCACTAAAATACTTTTACTAACATTGGCTGTGTGGCTTACGGGCCCACGTCGCCATTGGGTGGTATTAGGATCTTTTACTCCTCATCTATACTCTGGGACTCTGATCTTTCTTCCATTCGGGTTAAACGAATTTACTAACTCTAATATTAGGATCCCGTGACCACATTCACCCCAAAGTTGGATAAGCCATAGCTATTCCTTAGAATAGTATTTTGAGTAGTGCACACACTGTCGTGTTGACTACTAAGTGGTATCCATCGTACCTCTTTCTTTATGCATGTTTCATCATGAATGATCCTTGTCTTTGCAAATGCTCAATGCTGAACTACCCCCCTGTTACTTGTTAGCAGGATGGTTAGACCCGCTGGTCGTGGCCGTGGTGCCAACGATCCACCACCGCCCGAATTCTTTGCCGGAATGATGCAACAATTTGAGCTGAACCGCTAGTTCATGGAAGGAATGATGGCTCAGTTTCCTCGTCCGAATATGAATCAACAGCCAACCCCAGTAACTCTGCAGGACTTCATGCGCCTCAACCCAACTATCTACCGCAACTCAACTCAACCCCTTGATGCTGATGACTGGCTCCGCGACATCATGTATGAAATGGAGTTTGCTAGTGTTGCCCCTGCCAGCTATGTCACCTTCGCATCCTTCTTCCTCAAGGGTCCTGCTGCTCAATGGTGGGACAGCCACAGTTGTACCCTACCTGCTGGAACAGTCATCACTTGGCTGGATTTCCAAGCTGCCTTTCGTGCCCGCTTCATTCCTCAGGGAATCATGGACAGGAAGAAGCGAGATTTCCGTAACCTCACCCAAGGCAACAAGTCTGTAGATGCTTATCAACGGGAATTTCTGGACTTGTCACGTTATGCTAAAGAAGACATTGCAACTGATGCTCGTAAGCAAGAGAAGTTTCGTGATGAACTTCACCCTGATATCAAGCTAGCACTGCTCGTTCATGACTTTGCCGACTTCGCCACATTGGTGAACAAGGCCATTCATGTTGAGATTGGTCTTCAGGAACACCAGGGATCCCTCAGGCGCAGCCGTGATGCTGGCTCATCTTCGGGCCCGTCAGCGCAGAAGCGTCGGATATGGATCCCCCACAGCATGTATCGTCCAACTGCACCTGCACCAAGACAGTCTTATGCTGCACCTCGTCTTCCCCCTCCACCGCAGAGACAGCCTCTTCGAACTGTACCACCTCGAGCCCCTGCTCCCGATCCCAATGATGGTCTGTGCTTCAGATGTGGCCGCCCAAGCCACCTTGCTAAAGAGTGCAATCAGAAAAAGAGCCAGCTGGCTCTGCCTTCAACTGGTCGTAGCAATCAGGCCCATAACAACAATCCCAGACCTTATGGTCGTGGTCAGGCTAATCATGTTGATCTGAATGAAGCTCAAGACCAGCCTGCCACTGTGATGGGTACTCTTCTCGTTAATTCAGTACCGGCTTCTGTTTTATTCGATTCAGGAGCATCGCATTTATTCATGTCAGAAAATTTTGCATACGCACACGACATTCGATGCGAGCCCATGAACACTCCGATAGTGGCACGCACCCCTGCGGGTCAGTGTCGAACTACCATGATTGGTCGCGACGTCCCCGTTGAAATTGAAGGGTTGGAATTCCTTGTTTCTCCTATTATTCTGGAGTCTTCCAATATTGACCTCATTCTGGGAATGGAATGGTTGAAAGCGCATACTACCTCTATCGTTTGCGCCACCAAGGCCGTTCACCTCCTACATCCTTCCGATGAGATAGTAACCTACCATGCTCAGCTTGTTCAAAACGCTGAAGCACGACTTTATGCTTTGAATGCGTTGAACGCCGCACCTCTTGAGGGAATTGAAAAGATTCCAGTCGTTCACGACTTCCAAGACGTATTTCCAGAAGAACTTCCAGGAATACCCCCTGCCCGGGCTGTCGAGTTCGTCATCGACTTGAAACCAGGCACCGTTCCTATTGCCAAACGACCCTACAAGATGCCACCTCATGAACTCCTTGAACTTAAGGAGGAAATCGACAAATCTCTTCACAAGGGTTTCATTAGTCCAAGTTCCTCTGCTTGGGGAGCACCTTCTCTCTTCGTCAAGAAGAAGGACGAAATGAACCGTTTGGTCCAAGACTACCGTCCTATCAACCAAGCTACAATTCAGAACAAATATCCCCTTCCTCGGATCAACGATCTGTATGATCAACTGGCTGGTTCATCGATTTTCTCTAAACTCGACTTGAGGTTGGGTTACTACCAGATCCGTGTTCGTGAAGAGGATATTCCAAAGACCGCATTCGTCACTCGCTATGGTTCTTACGAGTACACCGTCATGTCTTTTGGCTTGACCAATGCTCCAGCTACATTCTCTCGTTTGATGAACTATATATTCATGGATTACCTCGACAAGTTCGTCGTAGTCTATCTGGATGATATCCTGGTATATTCGAAGAACAAAGAAGAACATGCTGAACATCTTCGACTTGTTCTAGAGAAGCTTCGAGAGCATCAACTTTATGCCAAGTATTCCAAGTGTGAATTCTGGTTACCCGAAGTCACCTACCTTGGTCATGTCATCTCCAAGGATGGTATTGCCGTCAACCCAGAGCGCGTTCAGGCTATTCTTGACTGGACCCCTCCGAAGACTGTCAAGCAAGTCAGAAGCTTTCTCGGACTTGCCAATTATTGCCGCCGTTTCATCGAGAACTTCTCCAAGACTGCCAAGCCACTGACCAATCTGCTTCACAAGGGCCTTAAGTTCGATTGGACAGACAAATGTCAGGAAAGTTTCCAGGCACTCAAGGACAAGCTGACTTCTGCCCCAGTGCTTGCTCCCCCTGATTCTCGCAAAGACTTCGTCATCTATTGCGACGCTTCACGACAAGGATTAGGCTGTGTCCTAATGCAAGAGTGCAGAGTGATTGCTTATGCCTCCCGTCAAGTGCGTGCTCACGAAGAGAACTACCCAGTTCATGATCTCGAGCTTGCTGCGGTTATCTTTGCACTGAAGCTATGGCGACAATACCTTCTCGGTAATCGTTGCGAGATCTTCACCGATCATCAGAGTCTGAAGTACCCGTTTACTCAGCCAGATCTGAACCTCCGTCAGCAGCGATGGATGGAAGCTATTGCTGACTACAACTGCAGTATATCTTATACCCCTGGCAAGGCTAATGTAATGGCCGATGCCCTGAGTCGTAAGTCTTATTGCAACAATCACATGGTCTTCAAAGCTCAACCCCGCCTTTATGAAGAGCTATGCAAGCTGAACCTTCAACTAGTTCCACAGGGTTCTCTGAATAACCTTGTCTTGGAACCAACTCTTCTGAAAGCAATCAAGTCTGCTCAAGCCAAAGATGCACATGTTGATCTGATGAAAAAGGATCTTGCATTAGAGAAATCCAGAGATTTCTCACTTGGTGAAGATGGAACCTTATACTTCAGAGATCGCATTGTAGTACCCCGGTTCGAGCTTATGACAGAGAAGGTGATGAAAGAAGCGCATGACACCCCTCTCTCTATTCATCCGGGAAGTACCAAGATGTATCTAGACATCCGTCAGAAGTACTGGTGGTCTAATATGAAGCAAGACATTGCTCGATATATTGAAGAATGTGACGTTTGTTGTCGCGTCAAAGCAGAACATCAGAAACCGGCTGGACTTCTACAACCGCTTCTGATTTCTGAATGGAAGTGGGATAAGATTCAGATGGACTTCGTCACTGGCCTTCGAAGTCTCAGAAAGGTAACGATGCTAGCTTTGTCGTCATCGACCAATTCTCGAAGGTTGCTCACTTTCTGCCAGTCAAGGAGACAATCACTGCTAGTCAATTAGCAAACTTGTATATCTTCAGAATTGTGTCACTCCACGGCATTCCGAAGGAGATCAGTTCAGATCGCGACAGTATTCACTTCAAAGTTCTGGGATAGTTTCCAAGAGGCAATGGGAACTCATATTACCTGGAGCACTGCTTATCATCCCCAATCCCAAGGCCAAGTCGAGCGAGTCAATCAAATTCTTGAAGACATGCTTCGTGCTTGTGTTATTTGTTTCGGCAAGAAGTGGGAAGAATCTCTCCCTTATGCGGAGTTCTCTTATAACAACAGCTATCAAGCCAGCTTGAAGATGGCACCCTTCGAAGTGCTTTATGGATGCAAGTGCCAAACCCCTCTGAATTGGTCAGAAACTGGGGAACGGACGCTCATTGATCCAGACATTATTCAACAAGCTGAAGAGCAGGTTCGCATTGTCCGGGATAATCTCAAGGCGGCCCAGTCCCGCCAGAAGAGCAATTATGATCATAAACACTGGGGTTCAACTTATCAACCTGGTGAACAAGCTTATTTGCGTGTCACTCCTTTGAGAGGCACTCATCGGTTCGGAGTCAAGGGCAAGCTAGCTCCGCGCTACATTGGTCCTTTCCGCATTCTGGCCCGTCGTGGACTGGTGGCTTATCAACTGGAGTTGCCACCTCAGTTCTCTCACGTTCATGACGTCTTCCACGTATCGCAACTTCGTCGATGCTTCAAGGATCCGGAACGTGAAGTGGATCCGGAGCTGATTGAAGTGCAAGATGATCTCACATACAAAGAGCATCCGATCTGCATTCTTGAAGAAGCTAAACGTCGAACACGCCAGAAGGTTACCAGGTTCCTCAAGGTGCAATGGTCAAATCATTCTAAAGATGAAGCCACTTGGGAACGCGAGGATAACCTCCGTGTTGAATACCCCGATCTGTTCCCTTCTACCTCTTAATTCTCGGGACGAGAATTTGTTTTAGAGGAGGAGAGTTGTAACACCCCGGTGTAATGATGCTACAGTAACCCCTGGGGTTAAGTTAATCATTTTGCTAAACAAGTGTTTGATCAACATTTTCTCCTCTCTCTTTTTCTGATTCCAGTTGAATTCAATTTCAAATTATGAGTGAAATTCAAAATGCTCAAACATGAAAACTAAAATGTTCATCATGTTGAAAGTATTCTTCCGATAATATTGGTGGTGAACCAACATTTTTGCAAAGTGCCTAAATGGCCTAAAATAGCTATAACAGAAAGTTGTTAAAAGAAAAAGCAAAAGTTAAAAAAGAGAGAAAGAGCACAGGCCACTGTGCATTGGGCCAAGTGCACAGTGCCTGGCCCGAGCCTCGGCCCATTCCAGCTGGTCTGGCCCAGCCCCTCCCCGGGTCGCCTTCTCCCCCTGTTCCCCCGACCGGGGTCGCAACAGGGGCGAGCCCCGCCAGACCGCCTCGACGGCGACTCCCCGGAGAGGATAAGGTCGACCCCTCCCCTCGACGCATCGACCTCCTCCCCACCTACCTCCACTCACCTGTCTCGCCTCCCAGGCCCACCCCGCTCTCCCCCCTCTCTGTCTCGGCCACTCACCTCACCCGAGCGCCGTCGACGCCATGGTCGCGCCATAGCCACGGCCACCTTCTTCCCCGCACCGCGCCTTCCTGTCCATACTCTCCGTCGGCGTCGTCTACGCCGCCTACGCCAAGCGCCTGGAGCCGGGGAGCAATGGAGCGCCCGCATCGCCGTCTTCTTCCTCCTTGGCCCGGCAGACTCCGTCAGCGATTCGCTCCGGCGAGCTCTCCCCCAAGCCCGCTTTGCTCACCTGCAGGTCACGGTGAGCCCCTGCCTTCTTCCCCCCCCGCCCTTCTCGTCGACGACCGTACCTCATAGTCGCCATCCCCGCTGTGGCCGAGCCCTCCGCCGCGGACGCTCGTCGCCGGCCACCTCCCGGTGACCAAATGGCCACGCGCAGTAGTCCATCGCCGTCGCACGCGCATGTAGAGGTCCCTTGGCCGTTTAGTTTGTCCCCAAACGAGCTGCCGTTGCTGACCCGCATCGAGCCGAGTTCCGGCCACCGCTATAATCGACGCTGCGCCCTGCTCCGGTGAACTCCAGCCCCCACGACCACCGCCGTTGGATGCGCGAGATCGACCGCAGACGAACGAGTCCAGCCGCGTCCGATTTGAGCCACCGTAGCGCAAATCCGGCGGCCTGCCGTGCGCGCCGCCGTGCGTTTTGGTCGCCAGCGCGACTTCCACTGCCGTGCTGACGTGGGTGCCTCTTGGCCCCATCCCGGTGTTGCTGCCACTGGGCCCCACGGCCCTGTTGACCCAGCCAACGGTTGGCTTGGCATTGCCCAGTTACTGCCAGTGGGCCCCGCATGGGCCCTGTTGACTGGTCAGCTGGTCAGTTGACCACTGATGCATTGATGACGCCATGCTGACGTCACTTTCCTTTTCTTTTTTTTTTCTGAATTAATTTAAATGATATTAATATTAGAAATCTTTTAAAACTTTGAAAATTAATATAAAATAATCCATAAGTCAGATGAAAATGTTTTCTATATGAAAGTTGCTCAGAAAAATCCAACGAATCCGAATACGCGGTCCATTCATCAGTCAGATGCCTCTAACTATCTGAACATGGAACATTCCCCCTCCGGTCATCTGTCTGACACAGGTCCGGAACCGGGAAAACATTCCCGGTTGAATTCCCCCTTCACCTATAACGTCTAGGACCATCTTAGAACACGTCTAGCTATGCCTGTTGTCCTGTTATGCACTTGCTTGCTATGTATTTACTGTTTCTCCCTCTCTTCTCTTCAGTAGACCCCGTGGCGGCTGCCGATGCCGCTGTGATTGACTACGTCACCGACGACCCCTCCTTCTTGTCTGAGCAACCAGGCAAGCCCCCCCTTTGATCATCCCGATATCGCCCATTCCATTCTCTCATGCTTGCATTAGATTTTGCTACTGTAATTGATTGCTCCTATTCTGATGCATAGCCTCTTTTGTAACCTATTCATTGTTACCTACATGCTTATCCTAAACTGCTTAGTATAGGTTGGTTAGTGATCCACCAGTGACCCCCACCTTGTCCTTGTTGCCCCTGCTTCATCATCGAAGACCCGATCAACGGGATCGAAGACCAGGCCCCGACTCCGCACATCACTTCCCCTTAGTTGCTCGACACTACTGGGTTACTATCGAGTGCCGAGGGTGAGGCCTCATCAGCACTTCTGATGTTAACCCGCTAGTGTAGTTATTCGGTCGTGGTCATCGAGGGTGATTCCGCCTTAACCACTTCCGATACGACTCTATCGTGCAACCCCTCAAGTGTGAACCTCGAGGGTGGTCCCTCTTACGTTCACCTTGATGATTACATCGAGTGGAATTCACCGGGGATGATTCCTCGGGTTTTCCCCTTGATGTTTGGACACACGGTTACTATGGTTACTATGACTTTACACTGAACCATGTTACTAAAGACGGGTCGACCCTGAGGGGTAGCCGCGCGAGCATAATTGCGAGTGATGTGGAGTCGGGTTGACCTGGAAGGTGCCCGCGAGATAATTACGAGGCATGGCCGGGAATTCCTAGCCCTTGCCGCAAGTACTCGAGACGGGACGACGGGGTCACATCTTTCGTGAGTCTCTGCTTGTTACCGCGCGTTCCTAATCCACTACGATTTGGATATTTGATCCGAGGGGCCTCTGGCCTGATAGCACTAACCAGCACATGGGCATAGTATGGGCATTCTGCGTCGTATGCATCAGCCGAAGCTTAATAGACGTCATGCGACTGAGCGGCGCGCGCCGGGTTGGACTGGTAAGCTCCCGCCTTTTTTAAGGAGGTAGCTAGGTCTGCTCACCGGCCGCCCACACAACGTGCAGGAGTTCCCGGGGCGATGGCCCATGACCCCTGGGGGCATAGGTTTAGTCCGGCGTGCTTGACCTCTCTATTAAGCCTAGGTCGGGTTGCGGCGAATTGTTTGGCCGAGGCCGGGCATGACCCAGGAAAGTGTGTCCGGCCGGAGTTAATCGAGCGTGGTGGGTAAGTTGGTGCACCCATGCAGGGAAGAAAACATCTATCGATAGCCTGTCCTGCGGTAACGGACACTTGGAGTTGTATCCCGATCGATACAACTAGAACTGGATACTTGTGATGAGTATTGGATTGTGATGATAACTGGATAGTATGGCTCTGGGATTGCTTTCTCGCAGGGAGTCGAGAAAGGATCTCTGGCCGAGGTTGATAACACTACTACTACTATAGTTATGCTACTCTACTCCCTCCTGTTGCTGCAAGATGGTGGTTTCCAGAAGATGCTAGTCTTCGATAGGACTAGGCCTTCTCTCTATTCTGGCATTTCTGCAGCCCAGTCCACATATACAACCTTCCTTTGATAATGTTGCATATGTAGTGTAGATCCTTGCTTACGAGTACTTTGGATGAGTACTCACGGTTGCTTTGCTCCCCCTTTGCCCCTTTCTTCTTCTTTTCGGCTGATGCAACCAGATGTCGGAGCCTAGGAGCCAGATGCCACCGCCGATGCCTACTACTATGTGGAGACCGACGACGATCAGGAGTAGTTAGGAGGCTCCCAGGCAGGAGGCCGTGCCTCTTCGATCGTGTTGCTTTTGTGCTAGCCTTCTTAAGGCATCCCTGTTCAACTTATGTCTGTTCTCAAATATTGTTGCTTCCGCTGACTTTTGTGTATTCGAGCTTATGTATTCGAGCCCTCGAGGCCCATGGATTGTAATATAAAGCTTGTATTATTTTAGTTGTGTCTAGAGTTGTGTTGTGATATCTTCCCGTGAGTCCTTGATCTTGATCATACACATTTGTGTGTATGATTAGTGTACGATTGAATCGAGGGCGTCACAAGGGCCGGCCTCAAGGGGCGCGCCCTAAGGGGTGATTCCTACTCCCAGTAGGAGTAGGTTTCCCCCTTTCCTAGTTGGAGTAGGAGAAGAAGGAAGAGGAAGAGGGAGAGAAGGAAAGGGGGGCCGGCCCCCCCAAACCCTACCCCAATTCGGATTGGGCCTAGGGGGGCGCGCGCTGTTGGAAATATGCCCTAGAGGCAATAATAAAATGGTTATTATTATATTTCCTTGTTCATGATAATTGTCTATTGTTCATGCTATAATTGTGTTATCCGGAAATCGTAATACATGTGTGAATACATAGACCACAACATGTCCCTGGTGAGCCTCTAGTTGACTAGCTCGTTGATCAACAGATAGTCATGGTTTCCTGACTATGGACATTGGATGTCATTGATAACGGGATCACATCATTAGGAGAATGATGTGATGGACAAGACCCAATCCTAAGCATAGCACAAGATCGTGTAGTTCGTTTGCTAGAGCTTTTCCAAATGTCAAGTATCATTTCCTTAGACCATGAGATTGTGCAACTCCCGGATACCATAGGAGTGCTTTGGGTGTGCCAAACGTCACAAAGTAACTGGGTGGCTATAAAGGTGCACTACGGGTATCTCCGAAAGTGTCTGTTGGGTTGGCACGAATCGAGACTGGGATTTGTCACTCCGTATGACGGAGAGGTATCTCTGGGCCCACTCGGTAATGCATCATCATAATGAGCTCAATGTGACCAAGTGTTTGGTCACGGGATCATGCATTACGGTACGAGTAAAGTGACTTGCCGGTAACGAGATTGAACAAGGTATTGGGATACCGACGATCGAATCTCGGGCAAGTAACGTACCGATTGACAAAGGGAATTGTATACGGGATTGATTGAATCCTCGACATCGTGGTTCATCCGATGAGATCATCGTGGAACATGTGGGAGCCAACATGGGTATCCAGATCCCGCTGTTGGTTATTGACCGGAGAGTCGTCTCGGTCATGTCTGCATGTCTCCCGAACCCGTAGGGTCTACACACTTAAGGTTCGGTGATGCTAGAGTTGTAGAGATATTAGTATGTGGTTAACCGAAAGTTGTTCGAAGTCCCGGATGAGATCCCGGACGTCACGAGGAGTTCCGGAATGGTCCGGAGGTAAAGATTTATAAATGGGAAGTCCTATTTTGGCCACCGGAAAATGTTCGGGATTTTTCGGTATTGTACCGGGAAGGTTCTAGAAGGTTCCGAAGTGGGGCCCACCTGCATGGGGGGACCCACATGAACGTGGGTAGTGGGGGCAAGGCCCCACACCCCTGGTCAAGGCGCACCAAGATCCCACCTTAGAAGGAATAAGATCATATCCCGAAGGGATAAGATCAAGATCCCTAAAAAGGGGGATAACAATCGGTGGGGAAGGGAAATGATGGGATTTCTTTCCCCCACCTTTGCCAACGCCCCAATGGACTTGGAAGGCAAGAAACCAGCCCCCTCCACCCCTATATATAGTGGGGAGGCGCATGGGAGCAGCACCCCAAGCCCCTGGCGCCTCCCTCTCCCTCCCGTGACACCTCTCCCTCTCGCTGAGCTTGGCGAAGCCCTGCCGAGATCCCCGCTGCTTCCACCACCACGCCGTCGTACTGCTGGATCTCCATCAACCTCTCCCTCCCCTTGCTGGATCAAGAAGGAGGAGACGGCTTCCCAACCGTACGTGTGTTGAACGCGGAGGTGCCGTCCGTTCGGCGCTCGGTCATCGCTGATTTGGATCACGACGAGTACGACTCCATCAACCCCGTTCACTTGAACGCTTCCGCTCGCGATCTACAAGGGTATGTAGATGCACTCTTTTCCCTCTCGTTGCCAGAAGACTCCATAGATTGTTCTTGCTGATGCGTAGAATTTTTTTAATTTCTGCAACGATCTCCAACACGCGCCACACCTGGCCGCCTCCTCCTCTCTTCCACTATGGCCCATGAACGCCCATCAACCCCCCGGGGGGTTCCGGTAACCCCCCGGTACTCCGGAAAATGCCCGAACCTATCCGAAACCTTTCCGGTGTCCAAACATAACCTTCCAATATATCAATCTTCATGTCTCGACCATTTAGAGACTCCTCGTCATGTCCGTGATCACATCCGGGACTCTGAACTACCTTCGGTACATAAAAACACATAAACTCATAATACTGATCGTCATCGAACGTTAAGCGTGCAGACCCTACGGGTTCGAGAACTATGTAGACATGACCGAGACTCATCTCCGGTCAATAACCAATAGCGGAACCTGGATGCTCATATTGGTTCCTACATATTCTACGAAGATCTTTATCGGTCAAACTGCATAACAACATACGTTGTTCCCTTTGTCATCGGTATGTTACTTGCCCGAGATTCGATCGCCGGTGTCACCATACCTAGTTCAATCTCGTTACCGGCAAGTCTCTTTACTCGTTCCGTAATGCATCATCCCGCAACTAACTCATTAGTCACATTGCTTGCAAGGCTTATAGTGATGTGCATTACCGAGAGGGCCCAGAGATACCTCTCCGACAATCGGAGTGACAAATCCTAATCTCGATATATGCCAACTCAACAAACACCATCGGAGATACCTGAAGAGCATCTTTATAATCACCCAGTTACGTTGTGACGTTTGATAGCACACTAAGTGTTCCTCAGGTACTCGGGAGTTGCATAATCTCATAGTCGTAGGAACATGTATAAGTCATGATGAAAGCAATAGCAACAAACTAAACGATCATAATGCTAAGCTAACGGATGGGTCTTGTCCTTCACATCATTCTCTAATGATGTGATTCCGTTCATCAAATGACAACACATGTCTATGGTTAGGAAACATAACCATCTTTGATAAACAAACTAGTCAAGTAGAGGCATACTAGGGACATTCTATTTGTCTACGTATTCACACATGTACTAAGTTTCCAGTTAATACAATTCTAGCATGAATAATAAACATTTATCATGATATAAGGAAATGTAAATAACAACTTTATTATTGCCTCTAGGGCACATTTCCTTCAGTCTCCCACTTGCACTAGAGTCAATAATCTAGATTACACAACAATGATTCTAACACCCATGGAGTCTTGGTGCTGATCATGTTTTGCTCGCGAGAGAGGCTTAGTCAATGGGTCTGCAACATTCAGATCCGTATGTATCTTGCAAATCTCTATGTCCCCTTCCGACACTTGATGACAGATGGAATTGAAGCGTATCTTGATGTGCTTGGTCTTCTTGTGAAATCTGGATTCCTTTGCCAAAGCAATTGCACCAGTATTGTCACAAAAGAATTTCATTGGACCCGATGCACTAGGTATGACACCTAGATCGGATATGAACTCCTTCATCCAGACTCCTTCATTTGCTGCTTCTGAAGCAGCTATGTACTCCGCTTCACACGTAGATCCCGCCACGTCGCTCTGTTTGGAACTACACCAACTGACAACTCCACCATTCAATATAAACACGTATCCGGTTTGAGACTTAGAGTCATCCGGATCAGTGTCAAAGCTTGCATCGACGTAACCGTTTACAACGAGCACTTTGTCACCTCCATAAACGAGAAACATATCCTTAGTCCTTTTCAGGTATTTCAGGATGTTCTTGACTGCTGTCCAGTGATCCACTCCTGGATTACTTTGGTACCTCCCTACTATACTTATAGCAAGGCACACATCAGGTCTGGTACACAACATTGCATACATGATAGAACCTATGGCTGAGGCATAGGGAATGACTTTCATTTTCTCTCTATCTTCTGCAGTGGTCGGGCATTGAGTCTCAGTCAACTTCACACCTAGTAATACAGGCAAGAACCCTTTCTTTGACTGATCCATTTTGAACTTCTTCAAAATCTTATCAAGGTATGTTTTGTGAAAGTCCAATTAAGCGTCTTGATCTATCTCTATAGATCTTGATGCCTAATATGTAAGCAGCTTCATCGAAGTCTTTCATAGAAAAACTCTTATTCAAGTATCCTTTTATGCTATCCAGAAATTCTATATCATTTCCAATCAGCAATATGTCATCCACATATAATATTAGAAATGCTACAGAGCTCCCACTCACTTTCTTGTAAATACAGGCTTCTCCAAAAGTCTGTATAAAACCATATGCTTTGATCACACTATCAAAACGTTTATTCCAACTCCGAGAGGCTTGCACCAGTCCATAAATGGATCGCTGGAGCTTGCACACTTTGTTAGCACCCTTTGGATCGACAAACCTTCTGGTTGCATCATATACAACTCTTCTTCCAGAAATCCATTCAGGAATGCAGTTTTGACATCCATTTGCCAAATTTCATAATGATAAAATGCGGCAATTGCTAACATGATTCTGACAAACTTAAGCATTGCTACGGGTGAGAAGGTCTCATCGTAGTCAACTCCTTGAACTTGTCGAAAACCTTTCGCAACAAGTCGAGCTTTGTAGACAGTAACATTACCATCAGCGTCAGTCTTCTTCTTAAAGATCCATTTATTCTCTATGGCTTGCCGATCATCGGCCATGTCAACCAAAGTCCACACTTTGTTCTCATACATGGATCCCATCTCACATTTCATGGCCTTAAGCCATTTCGCGGAATCTGGGCTCATCATCGCTTCCTCATAGTTCGTAGGTTCGTCATGGTCGAGTAACATGACCTCCAGAACAAGATTACCGTACCACTCTGGTGCAGATCTTACTCTGGTTGACCTACGAGGTTCGGTAGTAACTTGATCAGAAGTTTCATGATCATCATCATTAGCTTCCTCACTAATTGGTGTAGGAATCACAGGAACTGATTTCTATGATGAACTGCTTTCCAATAAGGGAGTAGGTATAGTTACCTCATCAAGTTCTACTTTCCTCCCACTCACTTCTTTCAAGAGAAACTCCTTCTCTAGAAAGGATCCATTCTTAGCAACGAATATCTTGCCTTCGGATCTGTGATAGAAGGTGTACCCAACAGTCTCCTTTGGGTATCCTATGAAGACACATTTCTCCGATTTGGGTTCGAGCTTATCAGGTTTAGCTTTTTCACATAAGCATCGCAGCCCCAAACTTTAAGAAATGACAACTTGGGTTTCTTGCCAAACCACAGTTCATATGGTGTCGTCTCAATGGATTTAGATGGTGCCCTATTTAACGTGAATGCAGCCGTCTCTAAAGCGTAACCCCAAAATGATAGCGGTAAATCAGTAAGAGACATCATAGATCGCACCATTTCGCTGTGGTGTTCTGGGTGGCGTGAGTTGCGAAACTATCCCGCATTGTTTCAAATGAAGACCAAACTCGTAACTCAAATATTCTCCTCCACGATCAGATCGTAGAAACTTTATTTTCTTGTTATGATGATTTTCCACTTCATTCTGAAATTCTTTGAACTTTTCAAATGTTTCAGACTTATGTTTCATCAAGTAGATATACCCATATCTGCTCAAATCATCTGTGAAGGTAAGAAAATAACAATACCCGCCGCGAGAATCAACACTCATCGGTCCGCGTACATCAGTATGTATTATTTCCAATAAGTCTGTTGCTCGCTCCATTGTTCCAGAGAACGGAGTCTTAGTCATCTTGCCCATGAGGCATGGTTCGCAAGCATCATGTGATTCATAATCAAGTGATTCCAAAAGCCCATCAGCATGGAGTTTCTTCATGCGCTTTACACCAATATGACCTAAATGGCAGTGCCACAAATAAGTTGCACTATCATTATTAAACTTATATCTTTTGGCTTCAATACTATGAATATGTGTATCACTACTATCGAGATTCAATAAAAATAGACCACTCATCAAGGGTGCATGACCATAAAAGATGTTACTCATATAAAGAGAACAACCATTATTCTCTGATTTGAATGAATAACCGTCTCACATCAAACAAGATCCAGATATAATGTTCATGCTTAACGCTGGCACCAAATAACAATTATTCAGGTCTAAAACTAATCCCGAAGGTAGATGAGGTAGCGTGCCGACGCGATCACATCGACTTTGGAACCATTTCCCATGCGGATCGTCACCTTGTCCTTAGCCAATCTTCGATTAATCCGTAGCCCCTGTTCCGAGTTGCAAATATGAGCAACATAACCAGTATCAAATACCCAGGCGCTATCGCGAGCATTAGTTAAGTACACATCAATAACATGTATATCAAATATACCTTTCACTTTGCCATCCTTCTTATCCGCCAAATACTTGGGGCAGTTCCGCTTCCAGTGACTAGCCCCTTTGCAGTAGAAGCACTCAGTCTCAGGCTTAGGTCCAGACTTGGGCTTCTTCACTTGAGCAGCAACTTGCTTGCCGTTCTTCTTGAAGTTCCCCTTCTTCCCTTTCCCTTCTTCTTGAAACTAGTGGTCTTGTTGACCATCAACACTTGATGCTCCTTCTTGATTTCTACCTCCGCAGCCTTTAGCATCGCGAAGATCTCGGGAATTGTCTTATCCATCCCTTGCATATTATAGTTCATCACGAAGCTTTTGTAGCTTGGTGGGAGTGATTGAAGAACTCTGTCAATGACCCTATCAACTGGAAGATTAACTCCCAGTTGTGTCAAGTGATTGTGGTACCCAGACATTCTGAGTATATGCTCACTGACAGAACTATTCCCCTTCATTTTGCAGCTGTAGAACTTATTGGAGACTTCATATCTCTCAATCCGGGCATTTGCTTGAAATATTAACTTCAACTCCTGGAACATCTCATATGCTCCATGACGTTCAAAACATCGTTGAAGTCCCGGTTCTAAGCCGTAAAGCATGGCACACTGAACTATTGAGTAGTCATCAGCTTTGCTCTGCCAGCCGTTCACAACGTCTGGTGTTGCTCCTGCAGCGGGTCTTGCACCTAGCGGTGCTTCCAGGATGTAATTCTTCTGTGCAGCAATGAGGATAATCCTCAAGTTACGGACCCAGTCCGTGTAGTTGCTACCATCATATTTCAACTTAGCTTTCTCTAGGAACGCATTAAAATTCAACGAAACAGTAGCATGGGCCATTTATCTACAACAAACATAGACATGCAAAATACTATCATGTACTAAGTTCATGATAAATTAAAGTTCAATTAATCATATTACTTAAGAACTCCCACTTAGATAGACATCCCTCTAATCATCTAAGTGATCACGTGATCCAAAGCAACTAAACCATGTCCGATCAGCATGTGAGATGGAGTAGTTTTCAATGGTGAACATCACTATGTTGATCATATCTACTATATGATTCATGCTCGACCTTTCGGTCTCAGTGTTCCGAGGCCATATCTGCATATGCTAGGCTTGTCAAGTTTAACCCGAGTATTCTGCGTGTGCAAAACTGGCTTGCACCCATTGTATGTGAACGTCGAGCTTATCACACCCGATCATCACGTGGTGTCTCGGCACGACGAACTGTAGCAACGGTGCATACTCAGGGAGAACACTTGTACCTTGAAATTTAGTGAGAGATCATCTTATAATGCTACCGCCGTACTAAGCAAAATAAGATGCATAAAGGATAAACATCACATGCAATTAATATAAGTGATATGATATGGCCATCATCATCTTGTGCCTTTGATCTCCATCTCCAAAGCACCGTCATGATCACCATCGTCACTGGCTTGACACCTTGATCACCATCGAAGCATCGTTGTCGTCTCGCCAACTATTGCTTCTACGACTATCGCTACCACTTAGTGATAAAGTAAAACAATTACATGGCGATTGCATTTCGTACAATAAAGCGACAACCATATGGCTCCTGCCAGTTGCCGATAACTGTTACAAAACATGATCATCTCATACAACAATTTATATATCATCACGTCTTGACCATATCACATCACAACATGCCCTGCAAAAACAAGTTAGATGTCCTCTACTTGTTGCAAATTTTACGTGGCTGCTACGGGCTTAGCAAGAACCATTCTTACCTACGCATCAAAACCACAACGACTTTTCATCAAGTGTGATGTTTTAACCTTCAACAAGCACCGGGCGTAGTCAAACTCGATTTAACTAAAGTTGGAGAAACGGACACCCACTAGCCACCTGTGTGCGAAGCACGGCGGTAGAACCTGTCTCATGAACGCAGTCATGTAATGTCGGTCTGGGCCGCTTCATCCAATACCGCCGAATCAAAGTATGACATGCTGGTAAGCAGTATGACTATTATCGCCCACAACTCTTTGTGTTCTACTCGTGCTTATAACATCTACGCATAGACCTGGCTCGGATGGCACTGTTGGGGAACGCAGTAATTTGAAAAAAAAATCCTACGAACACGCAAGATCCATCTAGGTGATGCATAGCAACGACCGGGAGAGTGTGTCCACGTACCCTCGTAGACCGAAAGCGGAAGCGTTAAGTAACGCGGTTGATGTAGTCGAACATCTTCGCGATCCAACCGATCAAGTACCGAACGCACGACACCTCCGCGATCCGCACATGTTCAGCTCGGTGACGTCCCTCGAACTCTAGATCCAGCTGAAGCCGAGGGAGAGTTCTGTCAGCACGACGGCGTGGTGATGGTGATGATGAAGTTACCAGCACAGGGCTTCGCCTAAGCACTGCAACGATATGACCGAGGTGGAAATCTATGGAGGGGGGCACCGCACACGGCTAAGAAATCAACTTGTGTGTCTATGGGGTGCCCCCTCCCCCGTATATAAAGGAGGGGAGGAGGAGGAGGGCCGGCCTCAAGGGGCGCGCCCTAAGGGGGGATTCCTACTACCAGTAGGAGTAGGTTTCCCCCTTTCCTAGTTGGAGTAGGAGAAGAAGGAAGAGGAAGAGGGAGAGAAGGAAAGGGGGGCCGGCCCCCCAAACCCTACCCTAATTCGGATTGGTCCTAGGGGGGGGGGCGCCACACCTGGCCGCCTCCTCCTCTCTTCCACTATGGCCCATGAAGGCCCATCAACCCCCCGGGGGGTTCCGGTAACCCCCCGGTACTCCGGAAAATGCCCGAACCTATCCGAAACCTTTCCGGTGTCCAAACATAACCTTCCAATATATCAATCTTCATGTCTCGACCATTTAGAGACTCCTCATCATGTCCGTGATCACATCGGGGACTCCAAACTACCTTAGGTACATCAAAACACATAAACTCATAATATCGATCGTCATCGAACGTTAAGCGTTCGGACCCTACGGGTTCGAGAACTATGTAGACATGACCGAGACTCATCTCTAGTCAATAACCAATAGCGGAACTTGGATGCTCATATTGGTTCCTACATATTCTACGAAGATCTTTATCGGTCAAACCGCATAACAACATACGTTGTTCCCTTTGTCATCGGTATGTTACTTGCCTGAGATTCGATCATCGGTGTCACCATACCTAGTTCAATCTCGTTACCGGCAAGTCTATTTACTCGTTCCGTAATGCATCATCCCGCAACTAACTCATTAGTCACATTGCTTGCAAGGCTTATAGTGATGTGCATTATCGAGAGGGCCTAGAGATACCTCTCCGACAATCGGAGTGAGAAATTTTAATCTCGATATATGCCAACTCAACAAACACGATCGGAGACACCTTTAGAGCATCTTTATAATCACCCAGTTACGTTGTGACGTTTGATAGCACACTAAGTGTTCCTCAGGTATTCGGGAGTTGCATAATCTCATAGTCGTAGGAACATGTATAAGTCATGATGAAAGTAATAGCAACAAACTAAACGATCATAGTGCTAAGCTAACGGATGGGTCTTGTCCATCACATCATTCTCTAATGATGTGATCCCATTCATCAAATGACAACACATGTCTATGGTTAGGAAACATAACCATCTTTGATAAACAAGCTAGTCAAGTAGAGGCATACTAGGGACATTCTGTTTGTCTATGTATTCACACATGTACTAAGTTTCCGGTTAATACAATGCTAGCATGAATAATAAACATTTATCATGAAAAAAGGAAATGTAAATAACAACTTTATTATTGCCTCTAGGGCACATTTCCTTCACTACTACGAAAGATCTGGCATGGTACCCCCGCGTCGTCAACCCTAGGCGACACGGGGGGCGATCACGCCGCCGGCCCTAGGCCTCCTCCCCTCATCTCCTTCGTCCTTGATGTCTACTACGCAACCTTCTCCTTGTAGACGTTGTTGGGCCTCCAAGTGCAGAGGTTTGTAGGACAGTAGCAAATTTCCCTCAAGTGGATGACCTAAGGTTTATCAATCCGTGGGAGGCGTAGGATGAAGATGGTCTCTCTCAAACAACCCTGCAACCAATTAACAAAGAGTCTCTTGTGTCCCCAACACACCCAATACAATGGTAAATTGTGTAGGTGCACTAGTTTGGCGAAGAGATGGTGATACAAGTGCAATATGGATGGTAGATATAGGTTTTTGTAATCTGAAAATATAAAAACCGCAAGGTAACTAATGATAAAAGTGAGCGTAAACGGTATTGCAATGCTAGGAAACAAGGCCTAGGGTTCATACTTTCACTAGTGCAAGTTCTCTCAACAATAATAACATAATTGGATCATATAACTATCCCTCAACATGCAACAAAGAGTCACTCCAAAGCCACTAATAGCGGAGAACAAACGAAGAGATTATGGTAGGGTACGAAACCACCTCAAAGTTATTCTTTCCAATCAATCCGTTGGGCTATTCCTATAAGTGTCACAAACAGCCCTAGAGTTCGTACTAGAATAACACCTTAAGACACAAATCAACCAAAACCCTAATGTCACCTAGATACTCCAATGTCACCTCAAGTATCCGTGGGTATGATTATACGATATGCATCACACAATCTCAGATTCATCTATTCAACCAACACATAGAACCTCAAAGAGTGCCCCAAAGTTTCTACCGGAGAATCAAGACAAAAACGTGTGCCAACCGCTATGCATAGCTTCATGGGCGGAACCCGCAAGTTGATCACCAAAACATACATCAAGTGAATCACGTGATATCCCATTGTCACCACAGATACGCACGATAAGACATACATCAAGTGTTCTCAAATCATTAAAGACTCAATCCGATAAGATTACTTCAAAGGGAAAACTCAATCCATTACAAGAGAGTAGAGGGGGAGAAGAAACATAAGATCCAACTATAATAGCAAAGCTCGCGATACATCAAGATCGTGCCAAATCAAGTACACGCGAAAGAGAGATCAAACACATAGCTACTGGTACATACCCTCAGCCCCGAGGGTGAACTACTCCCTCCTCATCATG
The DNA here is from genome assembly GCF_018294505.1 of Triticum aestivum. Lineage (NCBI taxonomy): Eukaryota > Viridiplantae > Streptophyta > Magnoliopsida > Poales > Poaceae > Triticum > Triticum aestivum. The sequence goes on along the minus strand of NC_057811.1, from coordinate 135,210,671 downwards.
GAGAGCGCTGGGATGATGAAGATGGCCACCGGTGAGGGATCCCCCCTCCGGCAGGGTGCCAGAACAGGGTTCCGATTGGTTTTTGGTGGCTACAGAGGCTTGTGGCGGCGGAACTCCCGATCTATTCTGTTCCCCGAAGTTTTTATGGTATATGGATATATATAGGCGGTAGAAATACATCAGGGGAGCCACAAGGGGCCCACGAGGGTGGAGGGCGCGCCCAGGGGGGGTGGGCGCGCCCCCTGCCTCGTGCCTTCCCCGTTGCTTTCTTGACGTGGACTCCAAGTTTCTCGGTTTGCTTTCTTTCCAAAAATAACTTCTCCAGAAGGTTTCTTTCCGTTTCGACTCCGTTTGATATTCCTTTTCTTCAAAACACTGAAACAAGGGAAAAACAGGAACTCGCACTAGGCTCTGGGTCAATAGGTTAGTCCCAAAAGTAATATAAAAGTGCATAGTAAAGCCCATAAAACATCCAAGATGGATAATATAATAGCATGAATACTTCATAAATTATAGATACATTGGAGACGTATCAGCATCCCCAAGCTTAATTCCTGCTCGTCCTCGAGTAGGTAAATGATAAAAGAAATAATTTATGAAGTGTGAATGCTAGCAGGTGCATAACAGCATAAGATTGATCAATGATAATTTCAATCACCTTTTCTAGCTTCATTATATGTCATAACAGTAGCTGAACTCATAAAACTTTTCATGATCAAGTAACAAACTATTCACATGTTAAAGTATATATCATAAACTTTCTTGAAAACTAACAAACCATGTTATTAGTCATCAAACAATTACAATTCATCTTATTTTCAGGAAGAGTCTATGTCAGAGCTTTGATTCAACAAACTTCACATACTCAACTATCATTTATTCTTCCATGATTGCTACCACAAAGCATATTTTTAGAACAAATAGTATTCATCGAACACAGAGAAAGATAGGGGCTTAATGTTTTGCCTCCCAACCTTTTACCTCAAGGGTAATGTCAACAATAATAATTCATGCTCAAATATATTTTAATGGCCATATATGCCTAGATCTTTCCATCACATGATGCTTGCCAACTAAAGAGTAGGTTGGAATGAGAAGGAATACTACTGACTCTTGCATAAAAGTAAAAGATAGGCCCTTCGCAGAGGGAAGCATGGATTTGCAGAGGTGCCAGAGCTCGGAGCAAAAACAGAGATGAAAATAATTTTGAGAGGTATGCTTTCATTGTCAACATAACGACCAAGAGTTCCCAATATCTTCCATACTACATACATTATAGGTGGTTCCCAAACAGAAAGGTAAAGATTTTTACTCCCCCTCCACCAACAATCATCAATCCATGGCTTGCCCGAAACAATGGGTGCCTCCAACTAACATCAAACCTGGGGGAGTTTTGTTTGCAATTATTTTTGATTTGATTTTGATCTTTTGATCATGGGACTGGGCATCCCAGTTACCAGCCATTTTCTCGTGAATGATGAGCGGAGTCCACTCATCGTGAGAATAACCCACCTAGCATGGAAGATACTGCTAACCCGTAGTCGCTACATGAGCGATTCGGGCATACAAAACAGATTAATATTTGAAGGTTTAGAGTTTGGCACATGCAAATTTACTTGGAACGGCAGGTAAATACCGCATATAGGTAGATATGGTGGACACTCATGGAAGAAACTTGGTTCAAGGGATTTGGATGCACAAGCAGTATTCCCGCTTAGTACAGATATTTTGGCTAGCAAAGGATTCTAAATAGCAAGCACCTCATGTTAGAGGATCCATAACAATATAACTTCTATACAAATATACCCAAGCATAACTCATTACGTTGTCTTCCTTGTCAAACTTCAACTAATTTGCTCAGGTTTGAAAATATTTAATGGGGCTCACAATCATAGAAGATGTCCAAGATAGTATATTTATATGTGAAATCTCTCTTCCTTCAATATTCTTTCATGAATTGTTCAAGTGACCAATACAATGTTTGCTAACCTTCAATAAATTTAACACCTCTACTTCTTATATGTGAAGGCATTACTCCCCATGGGAAAGGCATATGGAACATATATAAATTTAGATTTATGACATTCAAATCATTCAACCATTTACTCATAGGATATAAGTGAAGCACACGAGTAAATGACAAACTACTCCAAAAAGATATGAGTGAAGATCAATGAGTAGTTAAGTAATTATGTAGCTAAGTGAAGACTCTCTCTTATTTAAGAATTTCAGATCTTGGTATATTATTCAAACAGCAAGCAAAACAAAATAAAACAACATTTCAAGGATAGCAAACATGATGTGAAGAAGCAAAAACTTAGGATCAACCGATACTAACCGATAGTCGTCGAAGAAGAAGGTGGGATGCCAACCGGGGCATCCCCAAGCTTAGACGCTTGAGACTTCTTGAAATATTATCTTGGGACGCCTTGGGCATCCCCAAGCTTGAGCTGTTGTGTCTCCTTAATTCCCCTCATATCACGGTCTCCCTAAATCTCAAAAGCTTCATCCACACAAAACTCAACAAGGACTCGTAAGAAAAGTTAGTATAAACCAATGCAAAAACCTTATCATACTCTACTGTAGCAAATCACTAAAATTATTATTCAACATTGCATACTAAATGTCTCTGCATATTCAATACTCCTATCCTCAAATAGAATCATTAAACAAGCAAACATATGCAAACATAACAGCAATCTGCCAAAACAGTACAGTTTGTAAAGAATGCAAGATTCATCATACTTCCCTAACTCCAAAAATTATGAAAGAAAATTCCCACCGTAGTGAATTTATCAGATCTTATTATGCAAAAGGTTTCATCATTTTATCACATTCTGACTTTTCTAGGGAATTTTTGCAACAGCGGTAAACTTTCTGTTTTGAAACAGCAACATGTATACTTGCAAAATAAGCATGGTAAAAGCTATCCTTGACATTTTTATTGAAACTAGAGATGAAAAACATTATTCTAAATGACAGCAAGCAAATACTAACAAAAGGAAATGACGCTCCAAGCAAAACACATATCATGTGGTGAATAAAAATATAGCTCCAAGTAAAGTTACCGATGAACGAAGACGAAAGAGGGGATGCCATCCGGGGCATCCCCAAGCTTAGGCTTTTGGTTGTCCTTGAATATTACCTTGGGGTGCCTTGGGAATCCCCAAGCTTAGGCTCTTGCCACTCCTTATTCCATAGTCCATCGAATCTTTACCCAAAACTTGAAAACTTCACAACACAAAACTTAACAGAAAATCTCGTGAGCTCCGTTAGCGAAAGAAAACAAAACACCACTTAAAAGTACTGTAATGAAATCATTCTTTATTTGTATTGGTGTTAAACCTACTGTATTCCAACTTCTCTATGGTTTATAAACTATTTTACTAGCCATAGATTCATCAAAATAAGCAAACAACACACGAAAAACAGAATCTGTCAAAAACAGAATAGTCTGTAGTAATCTGTAACTAACGCAAACTTCTGGAACTCCAAAAATTCTAAAATAAATTGGTGGACCTGAGGAGTTTGTCTAGTAATAATATTCAAAAATAATCAACTAAATAGCACTCTCCAGTAAAAAGGTTTAGCTAATCTCGTGAGCGCTAAAGTTTCTGTTTTTTACAGCATGATCATAAAGACTTCACCCAAGTCTTTCCAAAGGTTCTACTTGGCACAAACAATAATTAAAACATAAAACCACATCTAAACAGAAGATAGATGGATTATTTATTACTAAACAGAACCAAAAATCAAGAAACAAAAATAAAATTGGGTTGCCTCCCAACAAGCGCTAACGTTTAACGCCCCTAGCTAGGCATGATGATTTCAATGATGCTCATATAAAAGATAAGAATTGAAACATAAAGAGAGCATCATGAAGAATATGACTAGCACATTTAAGTCTAACACACTTCCTATGCATAGGGATTTTGTGAGCAAACAACTTATGGGAACAAGAATCAACTAGCATAGGAAGGCAAAACAAGCGTAACTTCAAGACTTTAAGCACATAGAGAGGAAACTTGATATTATTGCAATATGTAGAAGCATATGATCCTCTCTCATAATAATTTTCAGTAGCATCATGAATGAATTCAACCGTATAACCAGCACATAAAGCATTCTTTTCATGATCTACCTGCATAGAAATTTTACTACTCTCCACATAAGCAAATTTATTCTCATCAATAGTAGTGGGAGCAAACTCAACAAAATAACTATCATGTGAATCATAATCCAATTGAAAATTAAAATCATGATGACAAGTTTCATGGTTATCTTTATTCTTTATAGCATACGTGTCATTACAATAATCATCATAAATAGGAGGCATGCTTTCATCATAATAAATTGTCTCATCAAAACTTGGGGGACAAAAAATATCATCTTCATCAAACATAGCATCCCCAAGCTTGTGGATTTGCATATCATTAGCATCATGGATATTCAAGTAATTCATACCTACAACATTGCAATCATGCTCATCATTCACATATTTTATGCCAAGCATTCTATGTAATTCTTCTTCTAGTACTTGAGCACAATTTTCCTTCCCATCATTTTCACGAAAGACATTAAAAAGATGAAGCATATGAGGCATCCTTAATTCCATTTTTTTGTAGTTTTATTTTATAGACTAAACTAGTGATAAAACAAGAAACAAAAAGATTCGATTGCAAGATCTAAAGATATACCTTCAAGCACTCACCTCCCCAGCAACGGCGCCAGAAACTGCTTGATGTCTACTACGCAACCTTCTCCTTGTAGACGTTGTTGGGCCTCCAAGTGCAGAGGTTTGTAGGACAGTAGAAATTTCCCTCAAGTGGATGACCTAAGGTTTATCAATCCGTGGGAGGCGTAGGATGAAGATGGTCTCTCTCAAACAACCCTGCAACCAAATAACAAAGAGTCTCTTGTGTCCCCAACACACCCAATACAATGGTAAATTGTATAGGTGCACTAGTTCGGCGAAGAGATGGTGATACAAGTGCAATATGGATGGTAGATATAGGTTTTTGTAATCTGAAAATATAAAAAAAGCAAGGTAACTAATGATAAAAGTGAGCGTAAATGGTATTGAAATACTAGGAAACAAGGCCTAGGGTTCATACTTTCACTAGTGCAAGTTCTCTCAACAATAATAACATAATTGGATCATATAACTATCCCTCAACATGCAACAAAGAGTCACTCCAAAGTCACTAATAGCGGAGAACAAACAAAGAGATTATGGTAGGGTACGAAACCACCTCAAAGTTATTCTTTCCAATCAATCTGTTGGGCTATTCCTATAAGTGTCACAAACAGCCCTAGAGTTCGTACTAGAATAACACCTCAAGACACAAATCAACCAAAACCCTAATGTCACCTAGATACTCCAATGTCACCTCAAGTATCCGTGGGTATGATTATACGATATGCATCACACAATCTCAGATTCATCTATTCAACCAACACATAGAACCTCAAAGAGTGCCCCAAAGTTTCTACCGGAGAATCAAGACGAAAACGTGTGCCAACCCCTATGCGTAGGTTCATGGGCGGAACCCGCGAGTTGATCACCAAAACATACATCAAGTGAATCACGTGATATCCCATTGTCACCACAGATACGCACGGCAAGACATACATCAAGTGTTCTCAAATCATTAAAGACTCAATCCGATAAGATTACTTCAAAGGGAAAACTCAATCCATTACAAGAGAGTAGAGGGGGAGAAGAAACATAAGATCCAACTATAATAGCAAAGCTCGCGATACATCAAGATCGTGCCAAATCAAGAACACGAGAAAGAGAGATCAAACACATAGCTACTGGTACATACCCTCAGCCCCGAGGGTGAACTACTCCCTCCTCGTCATGGAGAGCGCCGAGATGATGAAGATGGCCACCGGTGAGGGATCCCCCCTCCGGCAGGGTGCCGGAACAGGGTCCCGATTTGTTTTTGGTGGCTACAGAGGCTTGCGGCGGCGAAACTCCCGATCTATTATGTTCCCCGAAGTTTTTAGGGTATATGGATATATATAGGCGGAAGAATTATGTCAGGGGAGCCACGAGGGGCCCACGAGGGTGGAGGGCGTGCCCCGGGGGGGGGGTGGGCGTGCCCCCTGCCTCGTGCCTTCCTCGTTGCTTTCTTGACGTGGACTCCAAGTTTCTCGGGTTGCTTTCTTTCCAAAAATAACTTCTCCAGAAGGTTTCATTCCGTTTCGACTCCGTTTGATATTCCTTTTCTTCGAAACACTGAAACAAGGGAAAAAACAGGAACTGGCACTAGGCTCTGGGTCAATAGGTTAGTCCCAAAAGTAATATAAAAGTGCATAGTAAAGCCCATAAAACATCCAAGATGGATAATATAATAGCATGAATACTTCATAAATTATAGATACGTTGGAGACGTATCAGTCCTGCCGTCGCCTGAGGTCTCATCGGTGAAGCCTGGCCTATGATGGCGGCGGCGGGGCCTTATCCCTCGTGTGGTGGTGCTGATATCTCTGGGCAGCGGTGGCGCATGGTAAGATGGAGATCCGGCGGCAAGGAGCGGCGGGGTCCCTATGGCGTGTGTGATGGTGGCGTCAGCGGAGGCGTCCCTGTGGCGGCTGCTGGGATCGCGGGTCTTGTCTTGCCCAGATGGGCTTGGGCAGGCCGGCGGTTCCGGTGTGCATCTACAGGAATGCGTGGTGGGCCTGGCGGCACCGGCTGTAGGCACCATGGTGGTGCCATGGCCGGTCAGGCGGCGGCAGCCTGGATCCCTTTCGTCCAGTCCCCGGCAGAGATGGTGGCAGTCCGTGCATGAGATGCTTGAGGGAGACTCTTCGAACAGATCTGGGTGAAAACCTGCTCTCGGCTAGCTGCCAAGGCCGGCGGCGGCGGCGCGGCGTCGTTCCCTTCTTGAAGGCATCGCCATGGAGAAGTTCAAGGCCACTCTATGCTACCTCCGGGGGAAACCCTAGATCAGTAGAGCAGATGATGGCGGCACTATGGTGTCATTTCCCTCTTGGGGGCGTCATTCGTGGAGGTGTACACGGGCCGAGGGACCAGGGGAAGGCTTCTCTGGTGGAGCGGTGCTTCGGCTTACACATTGCTGGCGGCGGATCTCGACGGCATAGGCAGTGGAGACTCGGCCTCCGATGCGCGGAGATGGACTCGCGCAGGAGGAGGAAGCTGTCTGGCGTCATGGTGGTGTCGATGGCAGGAAGGCCTGGCAAGGTCGGTGCATCATTTCTGCTCTGAGGATGGATCCATGGAAGATGGAGGTGACGGCCCTTGCAGCATGCGGTGCTCACTGGGAGTGTGCCGGACCAGTGTGTGATCCAATCCAGGTAGTGGCTTCGATGGGTAGCCGGCTTTAGATGATCGGCTTTGGTGTGATGTCTGTTTGGTATTAGGCCCGGACATTCGCCACACCTTCATCAAGGGGATAGGTGTAGCAACAACATTGTCAAGATGATGGCTTCAGGCTTATTGATGTATCACCTTATATGGTCATTGCGAATAATTAATAAAATGGTTGTATGCATCGTCCAGATGCAGAGGCCGGGGGTACATCCTCCTTTTCTAAAAAAACTGGAGCAGGTCGCGTACGAAAGTGCTACATGTGTCAGAATGAAGAGATAGCACAATACATGGTGACTGGGTGAGGGACGATGAACAAGTTGGCACCGTGGTAAAAGCCGTGTCGGTGTGTGATTGAGCATTAAACTATACACCATCCTCTACAATTTGTTTATTATAATGATGCCTGCTCAGTTTCGCATTATGTAATATATTAATTAATTTCATCACTAATAAATTAATTAACTATTTTTCCAGTGCCATCTTTTACTCGTATAAAAAGCTTCCTGGAGAATTTTCATGGCATTTTTTAGTAATACAAAAATATAAAACTTCCTGACGAGGGGGGCGACGGCGCGCTAGGTTTTGCCCGAGTCGCCCCCTCCTGGAGAGCGACGCGAGCGGATGTTTCCAAGACAGGACCTTGAGATATTTCAGGCAAGCTTACTTCTGGTACAGCACACATAATGTCTTGTTAGTAATCATGAAACACCTTCTATGCTATTATTAAATTCATTTAAACTTCCAAATTCCAATCAATATTATATACTCTAGGAAGTAACCTTTTTAGGCGTTTATGGCAAAGTTCGCGGAGAGTCTGACTTTTACATCGATGCCTCCGTTGTCCTCCTGCCACGCCAGACTACCTGGCGCTTCTTGCCTTCCAGATAGTCTCACTTTTTTTGACAGAAGCTAGACCGTCTGATAATTTTGGTACATGCTGTCATTTACTAAAGGAGTCGGGCTCTTCAGAACATCCAAGCTTTCCGTCTTTCCCACGCCGGATTCGTAGGCGCGTTTGGTCTCTTTAAATACCTTTGCCCTGCATCTGTAGCCCCCCGTTACTCCCACGAAACCCCCATTTCTTCCTGCCCGAGCTTCTTCCCCTCCCAATCTGCCGGCTGAGCTTCTTCTCGTATCTGAAAGGAAGGATGTCAGCATTTCCTATCATGAAGGACGCCGTCAAACCTCTGGACATAGGTGCTGCAAGCAGGTAAATTTGTTCTCTGATGATGTCAACTCCTTGTGTTACAAGTATCACCCTCCGATATGCCCTCTCCGATCTGCCTCCAGGGCAAGTGTTCATTGTGTGATGAGATGAATCTTGAACTCTGTTACTAGTTATTAGTACATAGGCTTAGTGCTTTAGAATATATGGTCTTACGAATGTTTATTTGTGTGCTAAGATGAATCATGAACCCCGGCTTGGAGTTTGTACATGGATGATCTGATTGTAAAAGTTGATTAAATGTTTATATTGTCTGCTACAAATCGATAACGTGTGGATGGTCAGGTTCATTATCCATAAAGCATCTTTCCGTCAACCATCACCCGAGCCATGGATGGAAGATTCAATCACCATTGAAAATCTTAAGGAACAGTTGGTGCAACACGGGTTGGGCCCAAATGATTTTATGTACTATCGAAGCATGGTGATGCGAAGTGACAGGATCATGTGGAAGTTTAGTGGCACGAATATGTTCAGCTCAACTTACCGGAGGATGTTTAAGTCAAGGTGCAGGAGTAGGATGAGCTCAAGTGGGTGGTTCAGGTTGAACATAGGTGGCAGGATGAGCATGGCTGAACTAACCAATCAATCCACAGTTCGGAAGATGATCGAAGAATACAAGCCATATTAGATGGTTGACTTGCATTGTTAAAACAGACCCAAGGGATTTGTTGAGCCTGATCCAATTATAGATGTTGAGCATGCTATATGATGCTGTCAACTAGTCTGAACTTCCTGTTTGAAGTGATATCATTATGTCCAGAATTCTGAATTTGTCAAGTTAGCACCCCATGTTGTCTGAAAATGTGTTATAATTTCCGCTTTTGAGGATAATGGCAGTTTCATGTATATGTTGTTATGCTTTCTAGTTTCGATGCAGGGGACCATTGAAATAAGAGTACAATAGCTGTAGAGAAACACACTTTATTCACTCATTTTGCTCAGACTGAATACAACTCAACCTACAACAACCCTGAATCTACTCTAACTGGAAAAGTCTTTGTTGGCCTTTTTCCTAGCGCACCACTCTTTGAATTGCTTGTGATACTTAGATCTGTGCTCTTTCTTTCGCTTCTCCTCCAAGATCTTCTTCTCTTTTCTTTCCACGTACCCGGCACCGAACCAGTACAGTTCGTATTGTTTCTCAGTTTCTAGCCAGCATTTGCTTGCGCATCTAGCACCTTCCTGCAATCAGTTGACATGTTTTTTAACAAACCGAATGTGGATATCAGATAAAGACAGGATATAAAAACTTTGGCTTATGAAGAATGGCGCAGGCCCCTTTGTGTGGCCGCATATGAATCCCCATCAACCCATCTCTCCTTTGGTTCTTATCTTGAATTCATCCGCGGTGTAGCAGGCTGGCACACCGGAACGGCAGTGCATGACCTGTGGCACAAAGGAGTCGAGCTCCTCGGTGGATGGCATCTCTAGCGGTAGGAAGGTGCCACTGCGGGGTCCTACTAGTTCATCTAGACTCCCTTTTCCTTTGTCCGAAGAGGAAGCCATTGTACGGTTGTGGCTGTGACGAAGCTATGGTGGCATTTCAAAATTTATAGATGGTCCGCTGTTGCATAGCCGTTGGATGAACTGTTCAAACCTCAGTATGTCTGATATTGTGCTTGGGCGCTATCATCTTCAAGTGATGTGTGTAGAAGGTCGATGGCCTGCCTTACTGGGCTAGCTGGCTTAGTGGGCTTTTGTTGGTGGGCCAGACTCCCCCATTTTTCATCGTGTTGTATCCCCGGGGTGGTAAGCGGGCTCATCCCTCTCCTTCTTTCCCCAAATCTATCGTGCTGAAACCCTACCGGCGGTGCTTGAAATTGGTTTCGACGGTAGGTTAGGAATCGCCGGCTGGCCGGTGGTTCGGCTGTCAGCCCACCCTAAGCTGGCCCCGACCCGTCGTCAGCACCATAATAGTCCAGGCGGCATGAAATGTGTGCGTTGGCTACTGCTTCACATGAGAATAAACCGTGGGACGATGTAAGTGACCGCAAGCGCCAATCCTTTTTAATTTTTCCTGCTTCAAGGTGGAATTATTTGTGTGGTGCCTATGGTCACATGTGGTCTTGCCACTATAACCTTGTTATTTGTTTAATTTGTGCCGTCTTTAGTTTAGTCAACAACCAAGTTCTCTTAGATCTAGATCTGCGGCTACTATACTGAACACTAACAGTAGTTCGTCATGTTCTTGCGCAGAATATGTTCCTGAATGGATTCTCATGCAGTAGTCAAATTGTGGATCCGGTCCCCGTTTCGTATGTACCTACAGCATCTGATTTGCCGGATGATGGTAACTCTCTCTCTGATTTAAAATTTGCGGACGACTGTATCGCCAACACGCATGGTCCATCACCGTTTGGTGATATTGGTAACGACGTTTCATTTATAGAGGATAGCGGAGTTCTTGGTATGCCCGTGCCCGGGCAAGTCTGAACTGTGTCAACCACAAGTTCCATCTGGTCACAGCGAAGCCGGGCACATGAGAAGGCTACCATCGCCTCAACTAACTCTCATCAGTCTAAATCCATCCATGAAAGCCAGGTACAACTTTGTTGTACGTAATCACTAACATTGTGTGAGTGCTGATGCCCCATTGTTTGTATTGTAATTTTTTTGTGTTGTGACGATTTTTCATTAACGCAGGTGGTTCCGGGCATTAAACCAGCTTTACATACTGAAGCACCAGGTGAACCCACCCCGATATCGAACTTTGCTGGCCACGGTAATGCAGATGCAGATGGTAATGAGCAGAATGTTGTTCATCTCGGCACCGATGAACCGCTATCTCAAAGATGTCATGCAGTAAAAGCAGCGGAGGATGTTGGTGCCTGCACCGACGACCCGTGATACGTCTCCAACGTATCTACTTTTTCTCACACTTTTCCTCTTGTTTTGGACTCTAATTTGCATGATTTGAATGAAACTAACCCCGGACTGACGCTGTTTTCAGCAGAACTACCATGGTGTTGTTTTTGTGCAGAAATAAAAGTTCCCGGAATGAAACGAAACTTTGCGAGGATTTTTTATGGAAAGAATGAGAATTACTGGAGCCAAGACCCACCATAGAGGGGCCCTTCGGTGGGCACAACCCACCAGGGCGCGCCCCCTCTCCTGGCGCGCCCAAGTGGGTTGTTCCCACCTGGTGGCCCCGAAGACCTCAACCCCGACACTATAAATTCCTATTTTCAGAGAAAAAATCAGGGAGAAGGAATTATCACGTTACACGAGACGGAGCCGCCGCCAAGCCCTGTTCTTCCTCGGGAGGGAAGATCTAGAGTCCGTTCGGGGCTCCGGAGAGGGGGATCTTCGTTCTTCGTCATCAACCTAGTACAGCGAGCTCCTAAACAAACGGTTTTTAACCGCTTTTCGCGACGGCATTTGGAACCATCGCCAAGTGAGTGTGGGCGTTAGGGGGGGGGTCCTTCCCACACGACCCAGAAACCGTCGGGGATATGCCCTCCTGGCACACACGTTCTGCAAAATGAGGTCGTGTGCGACTAGCGAGCGCTCAAATACGGAAATACGTACATAGAGCTAAAAAAATACAATTATACGGCGAAATTGTTTCCACTCGCAAGTACATCCCACATAGTCAGTCCCCGCTAAACGTTTCCGTTCGTATGTACATCCCACACAGTCGCTCCAAGGAAAACGTTTCCGTTCACAGGTACATCACACACAATTTTTCCTGTTAAATCGCTTACATTGTTGAATATATCACACACGGTCCGTGGAAGAAACTGTGTGGCAAAGGCTGTCCATCACACACAGTTTTCATGTGGTAAACGTTTACGCAAGGTGGCCTAACGCAAACAGTTTTCAAGAGAAAGTCGTGTGTGATTGTTCATTGATCCAACACGGTTTATTCCTAGAAACTGTGTGCGTCGCCTGAGGTCATCGCCCACGGTATTTTTTAACAACCGTTTGCAATAGCAAAACCCAATTAGCAGGCTAATTCACCACTAGCAGGCTAATTATCCGATTATTCATAATCCATTTATTAATCTAATTGACATTTCATATTAAGCACACAATATATTTCATTTTCATAATTGAAATACATCAGAGTACAACATCATATAGCTTCAGCACTCAGCTACCCCATTACACAACTACACCAGGACCAAGTTTCACATGCAACATCTATAACCTTTCGAAATTAGCATCATAGACGGTACATAGACAGAAGTATCTCATCTGGAAAACTGCTGAAGCAGAAGGCGAATATTGAGCCTTCATTGATGTTGAAGGTCTTTGTAACTTTAGGCCAGTGCGTGTGGATGATTGACCGTCCATCCTTCGTCCTCTCCAGGAACACTTCAATATTGAACCGTGGGTGTTGTATGAATACCTTCCCGCCTACTGACCGTACAGGTGGTTTGAGAGGTAATCATCAGTGAACTGCTTTGGAAAGGCTTGAAAACAAGGATGTGCATAAATATCTTCTCTATATTGGAAATGGGGCAAAGGAATAAAAAAGGCAAGGTATAATAGTTAGTACCATCCTGTAGTGAACTGATGTCTTATTCATTGTGCAGACAAAGATCTTGTTGTTTTTTGTTGCTAATTTCTTTATCCTAACAATCTTTCTGAGTTTCTTAACTTGACTGATATTCATGGACAACTCATTTCCCCATATGCAAAAAGGGTCGAACAGTGGGTCAAAACCTGTGACAGCAGGACCTACATGTGCAATACCAAATTGTTAAAAATCTAAATATTAGAATGGTTCCTGCAATTGCACAATAATGTGGTATTAGACAACGGACCATGCACGTGCTAACCTCGATTGTAAACCTCAGTGCTTCCCATTGTTTCCCTGCAACACATATAAGGTAGTTAGTCATTAGGTTAAGTAAGGGTTCGCATGCTATCAGTAAAATATGTTGATGATAAATAAGCACATTGCAGATTCATCAGATTAATTCAAGCCACATGGAAAACCTATTTATCCAAACCAAGCATGATTAAGAACTAGGAAATATAGCACTTGTATATGTTTCTCATGTATTAAGTGCAGCCAAATTCGATTTATTCCTCACATGGTATACAATAACAGAATGCAGCCACAACAATTGAACATCGCATTGCAGAATTGAACCAAGTAGCTAACTAAACACCACAACAAATGAACCAAACTTTAACTGAGCACCACATTGCAATATAACATACTCCTAATAGAAGATCAGACAGTTAACCAAGCCAAGCATGCTTAACAACTTGGAAATATGGCAATTGTATTTGTTTCTCATGTATTTAGTAGATCCAAATTCGATTTATTCCTCACATGGTATACAATAAGAGAATGCAGCCACAACAATTGAACATCACATTGCAGAGTTGAACTAGGCAGTTAACTAAACACCACAACAAATGAACCAAACGTTAACTGAGCACCACATTGCACAATATAACATACTCCTAATAGAAGATCAGACAGTTAACCAAACCAAGCATGCTTAACAACTTGGAAATGTAGCAATTGTATTTGTTTCTCATGTATTTAGTACAGCCAAATTCGATTTATTCCTCACATGGTATACAATAACAGAATGCAGCCACAACAATGGAACATCGCATTGCAAAATTGAACCAAGCAGTTAACTAAACACCACAACAAGTGAACCAAGCCACAACAAATGAACCAAGCAGTTAACTAAACACCAATTGAACAATATAACATACTCCTAATAGAAGATCAAACAGTTAACTGAACCAAGAATGCGTAACAACTTGGAAATATTGCACCCTGAAGAATTGAACATCACATTTGCAGAATTGAACCAAGCAGTTAATTGAACACCACATTGCACGACATATAGGACATATACACTATAGTAGAAGATTGCATGGTAAAGGTAGATAGCACAATTCACTAGAATTTATTAAGGAAAGGCAGTAGCTAGCAAATGATGGCCTCGAGAAAATGCCACGAACTATTGTTTAAAGCACCCAATCGCGTCGCGGCGTCGGCACGCGAGGCGCCAACAGTGGCCTCAACGGCGAGGTGCTCCTTGCTACCTCTTGAGCACTGCGTTGGTTTTCCCTTGAAGAGGAAAGGGTGATGCAATAAAGTAGCGTAAGTATTTCCCTCAGTTTTTGAGAACAAAGGTATCAATCCAGTAGGAGATCACGCATGAGTCACTCACACCTACACAAACAAATAAGAACCTCGCGACCAACGCGATAAAGGGGTTGTCAATCCCCCAACGGTCACTTACGAGAGTGAGATCTGATAGATATGATAAGATAATATTTTTGGTATTTTTATGATAAAGATGCAAAGTAAAATAAAATGCAATAAAAATAACTAAGTGTTGGAAGATTAATATGATGGAAAATAGACCCGGGGGCCATAGGTTTCACTAGTGGCTTCTCTCGAGAGCATAGGTATTACGGTGGGTGAACAAATTGCTGTTGAGCAATTGATAGAATTGAGCATAGTTATGAGAATATCTAGGTATGATCATGTATATAGGCATCACGTCCGCGACAAGTAGACCGACTCCTGCCTGCATCTACTAATATTACTCCACACATCGACCGCTATCCAGCATGCATCTAGAGTATTAAGTTCAAACGAACAGAGTAATGCTTTAAGTAAGATGACATGATGTAGAAGGATAAACTCATGCAATATGATATAAACCCCATCTTTTTATCCTCGATGGCAATAATACAATACGTGCCTTGCTGCCCCTGCTGTCACTGGGAAAGGACACCGCAAGATTGAACCCAAAGCTAAGCACTTCTCCCATTGCAAGGAAGATCAATCTAGTAGGCCAAACCAAACTGATAATTTGAAGAGACTTGCAAAGATAACCAATCATACATAAAAGAATTCAGAAGATTCAAATATTGTTCATAGATAAACTTGATCATAAACCCACAATTCATCGGTCTCAACAAACACACCGCAAAAGAAGATTACATCGAATAGATCTCCACAAGAATCATGGAGAACTTTGTATTGAGATCCAAAGAGAGAGAAGAAGCCATCTAGCTAATAACTATGGACCTAAAGGTCTGAGGTAAACTACTCACACATCATCGGAGAGGCTATGGTGTTGATGTAGAAGCCCTCCGTGATCAATGCCCCCTTCGGCGGAGCGCCGGAAAAGGCCCCAAGATGGGATCTCACGGGTACAGAAGGTTGCGGCGGTGGAATTAGGTTTTTGGATCCGTATCTGATAGTTTGGGGGTACATAGGTATATATAGGAGGAAGAAGTACGCCGGTGGAGCAACGTGGGCCCCACGTGGGTGGAGGGCGCCCCCCCTGCCTCGTGCTCTCCTGGTTGATTTCTTGATGTAGACTCCAAGTCCTCTGGATCACGTTCGTTCCGAAAATCACGTTCCCGAAGGTTTCATTCCGTTTGGACACCGTTTGATATTCTTTTTCTGCGAAACACTAAAATAGGCAAAAAAACAGCAATTCGGGCTGGGCCTCCGGTTAATAGGTTAGTCCCAAAAATAATATAAAAGTGCATTATAAAGCCCGTTAATCATCCAAAACAGAATATAATATAGCATGGAACAATCAAAAATTATAGATACGTTGGAGACGTATCAAGCATCCCCAAGCTTAATTCCTGCTCGTCCTCGAGTAGGATAAAAATAGAATTTTTGATGTGGAATGCTTACTTAGCATAATTTTCAATGTAATTCCCTTAATTGTGGTATGAATATTCAGATCCGAAAGATTCAAGATAAAAGTTTAATATTGACATAAAAATAATAATACTTCAAGCATACTAACAAGCAATTATGTCTTCTCAAAATAACATGGCCAAAGAAAGTTATCCGTACAAAATCATATAGTCTGGCTATGCTCTATCTTCACCACAAAAAATATTTAAATCATGCACAACCCCGATGACAAGCCAAGCAATTGTTTCATACTTTTGGTGTTCTCAAACTTTTTCAATCTTCACGCAATACATGAGCATGAGCCATGGACATAGCACTATATGTGGAATAGAATGGTGGTTGTGGAGAAGACAAAAAGGAGAAGATAGTCTCACGTCAACTAGGCGTATCAATGGGCTATGGAGATGCCCATCAATAGATATCAATGTGAGTGAGTAGGGATTGCCATGCAACGGACGCACTAGAGCTATAAATATATGAAAGCTCAACAAAAGAAACTAAGTGGGTGTGCATCCAACTCGCTTGCTCACGAAGACCTAGGGCATTTTGAGGAAGCCCATCATTGGAATATACAAGCTAAGTTCTATAATGAAAAATTCCCACTAGTATATGAAAGTGATATCATAGGAGACTCTCTATCATGAAGATCATGATGCTACTTTGAAGCACAAGTGTGGCAAATGAAGGAAATATGCCCTAGAGGCAATAATAAAGTATTATATATTTCCTTATATCATGATAAATGTTTATTATTCATGCTAGAATTGTATTAACCGGAAACATAATACATGTGTGAATACATAGACAAACAGAGTTGTCATTTGATTAACGGGATCACCTCATTAGGAGAATGACGTGATTGACTTGACCCATTACGTTAGCTTAGCACCCGATCGTTTAGTATGTTGCTATTGCTTTCTTCATGACTTATACATGTTCCTATGACTATGAGATTATGCAACTCCCGTTTACCGGAGGAACACTTTGTGTGCTACCAAACGTCACAACGTAACTGGGTGATTATAAAGGTGCTCTACAGGTGTCTCCAAAGGTACTTGTTGGGTTGGCGTATTTTGAGATTAGGATTTGTCACTCCGATTGTCGGAGAGGTATCTCTGGGCCCACTCGGTAATGCACATCACTATAAGCCTTGCAAGCATTGTGACTAATGAGTTAGTTGCGGGATGATGTATTACGGAACGAGTAAAGAGACTTGCCGGTAACGAGTTTGAACTAGGTATCGAGATACCGACGATCGAATCTCGGGCAAGTAACATACCGATGACAAAGGGAACAACGCATGTTGTTATGCGGTCCGACCGATAAAGATCTTCGTAGAATATGTGGGAGCCAATATGGGAATCCAGGTCCTGCTATTGGTTATTGACCGGAGAGGTGTCTCGGTCATGTCTACATAGTTCTCGAACCCAAAGGGTCCGCACGCTTAAAGTTACGATGACAGTTATATTATGAGTTTATGTGATTTGATGTACCGAAGTTTGTTCGGAGTCCCGGATGTGACCACGGACATGACGAGGAGTCTCAAAATGGTCGAGACATAAAGATTGATATATTGGACGAATATATTCGGACACCGGAAGTGTTCCGGATTAAACCGGAGTGCCGGAGGGTTACCGGAACCCCCCGAGGAAGTATTGGGCCTTAGTGGGCCTTGAGGGGAGAGAGAGGGCAGCAGCCAGGAGGTGGCGCGCCCCCTCCCAAGGGGAGTCCTAGTTGGACTAGGAGAGGGGGGCGCAGCCCCCTTTCCCTTTCCCTCTCCCTCTCCCTCTCTTTCCTTCCCCCCTTCTTTCCTAGTAGGACTAGGAAAGGGGAGTCCTACTCCTACTAGGAGGAGGACTCCCCCTCTCTCCTTGGCGCGCCTAGGGCAGCCGACCTCCCCCTTGCTCCTTTATATACGGGGGCAGGGGGGCACCTAAGAACACACTTGATATACGATATTTTAGCCGTGTGCGGTGCCCCCCTCCACCAGATTACACCTCGATAATACCGTCGCGGAGCTTAGGCGAAGCCCTGCGTCGGTGGAACATCATCATCGTCACCACGCCATCGTGCTGACGAAACTCTCCCTCAACACTCGGCTGGATCGGAGTTCGAGGGACGTCATCAAGCTGAACGTGTGTACAACTTGGAGGTGCCGTATGTTCGGTACTTGATCGGTCGGATCGTGAAGACGTACGACTACATCAACCGCGTTGTGATAACGCTTCCGCTGTCGGTCTACGAGGGTACGTGGACAACACTCTCCCCTCTCGTTGCTATGCATCACCATGATCTTGCGTGTGCGTAGGAATTATTTTTGAAATTACTACGTTCCCCAACAGTGGCATCCGAGCCAGGTTTTATGCGTTGATGCTATGCATGAGTAGAATACAAGTGAGTTGTGGGCGATATAAGTCATACTGCTTACCAGCATGTCATACTTTGGTTCAGCGGTATTGTGAGATGAAGCGGCCCGGACCGACATTACGCGTACGCTTACGCGAGACTGGTTTCACCGTTCGGAGCACTCATTGCTTAAAGGTGACTGGCGGGTGTCTGTCTCTCTCACTTTAGTTGAACCGAGTGTGGCTACGCCCGGTCCTTGCGAAGGTTAAAACAGCACCAACTTGACAAACTATCGTTGTGGTTTTGATCCGTAGGTAAGAACGGTTCTTGCTAAGCCCGTAGCAGCCACGTAAAACATGCAACAACAAAGTAGAGGACGTCTAACTTGTTTTTGCAGGGCATGTTGTGATGTGATATGGTCAAGACATGATGTGATATAATGTGTTGTATGAGATGATCATGTTTTGTAACCGAGTTATCGGCAACTGGCAGGAGCCATATGGTTGTCGCTTTATTGTATGAGATGCAATCGCCATGTAATAGTTTTACTTTATCACTAAGCGGTAGCGATAGTCGTAAAAGCAATAAGTTGGCGAGACGACAACGATACTACGATGGAGATCAAGGTGTCGAGCCGGTGACGATGGTGATCATGACGGTGCTTCGGAGATGGAGATCACGAGCACGGTGCTTTGGAGATGGAGATCACAAGCACAAGATGATGATGGCCATATCATATCACTTATATTGATTGCATGTGATGTTAATCCTTTATGCATCTTATCTTGCTTTGATTGACGGTAGCATTATAAGATGATCTCTCACTAAAATTTCAAGACAAAAGTGTTCTCCCTGAGTATGCACCGTTGCGAAAGTTCTTCGTGCTGAGACACCACGTGTTAATCGGGTGTGATAGGTTCTACGTTCAAATACAACGGGTGCAAAACAGTTGCACACGTGGAATACTCAGGTTAAACTTGACGAGCCTAGCATATATACAGATATGGCCTCGGAACAAAGAGACCGAAAGGTCGAGCGTGAATCATATAGTAGATATGATCAACATAGTGATGTTCACCATTGAGACTACTCCATCTCACGTGTTAATCAGACATGGTTTAGTTGCTTTGGATCACACAATCACTTAGATGATTAGAGGGATGTCTATCTAAGTGGGAGTTCTTAAGTAATATGATTAATGGAACTTGAATTTATCATGAACTTAGTCCTGATAGTATTTTGCAAATTATGTTGTAGATCAATAGCTCGCGTTGTTGCTTCCCTGTGTTTATTTTTGATATGTTCCTAGAGAAAAATTATGTTGAAAGATGTTAGTAGCAAAGATGCGGATTGGATCCGTGATCTGAGGATTATCCTCATTGCTGCACAGAAGAATTATGTCCTTGATGCACCGCTAGGTGACAGACCTATTGCAGGAGCAGATGCAGACATTATGAACGTTTGGCTAGCTCAATATGATGACTACTTGATAGTTTAGTGCACCATGCTTAATAGCTTAGAATCGGGACTTCAAAGACGTTTTGAACGTCATGGAACATATAAGATGTTCCAGGAGTTGAAGTTAATATTTCAAGCAAATACCCGAGTTGAGAGATATGAAGTCTCCAACAAGTTCTATAGCTAAAAGATGGAGGAGAATCGCTCAACTAGTGAGCATGTGCTCAGATTGTCTGGGTACTACAATCGCTTGAATCAAGTGGGAGTTTATCTTCCAGATAAAATAGTGATTGACAGAATTCTCTAGTCACCATCACCAAGTTAGTAGAACTTCGTGATGAACTATAGTATGCAAGGGATGACGAAAGTAATTCCCGAGCTCTTCATGATGCTGAAATCGACGAAGGTAGAAATCAAGAAAAACATCAAGTGTTGATGGTTGACGAGACCACTAGTTTCAAGAAAAGGGCAAAGGGAAGAAGGGGAACTTCAAAAAGAATGGCAAGCAAGTTGCTGCTCAAGTGAAGAAGCCTAAGTCTGGTCCTAAGCCTGAGACTAAGTGCTTCTACTGCAAAGGGATTGTTCACTGGAAGCGGAACTACCCCAAGTATTTGGTGGATAAGAAGGATGGCAAAGTGAACAAAGGTATAGATATACATGTTATTGATGTGTACTTACTAGTGTTTATAGCAAACCCTCAGTATTTGATACTGGTTCAGTTGCTAAAGAGTAGTAACTCGAAACGGGAGTTGCAGAATAAACAGAGACTAGTAAAAGGCGAGGTGACGATGTATGTTGGAAGTAGTTCCAAGATTGATATGATCATCATCGGACACTCCCTATACTTTCGAGATTAGTGTTGAAACTAAATAAGTGTTATTTGGTGTTTGCGTTGAGCATGAATATGATTTGATCATGTTTATTGCAATTCGGTTATTCATTTAAGTTAGAGAACAATTGTTGTTCTGTTTACATGAATAAAAACCTTCTATGGTCATACACACCAACGAAAATGGTTTGTTGGATCTCGATCGTAGTGATACACATAATCATAATAATGAAGCCAAAAGATGCAAAGTTAATAATGATAGTGCAACTTATTTGTGGCACTGCCGTTTAGGTCATAGTGGTGTAAAGCGCATGAAGAAACTCCATACTGATGGGATTTTGGAATCACTTGATGCTTGCGAACCGTGCCTCATGGGCAAGATGACTGAAACTCCGTTCTCCGGAACTATGGAGAGAGCAACAGATTTGTTGGAAATCATACATACAGATGTATGTGGTCCGATGAATATTGAGGCTCGTAGCAGGTATCATTATTTTCTGACCTTCACAGATGATTTGAGCAGATATGGGTATATCTACTTGATGAAACACAAGTCTGAAACATTTGAAAAGTTCAAAGAATTTCAGAGTGAAGTGGAGAATCATCGTAACAAGAAAATAAAAGTTTCTACGATATGATCGCAGAGGTAAAATATTTGAGTTACGAGTTTGGCCTTCAGTTAAAACAATGTGAAATAGTTTCACTACTCACGCCACCTGGAACACCACAGTGTAATGGTGTGTCCGAACATCGTATCCGTACTTTATTAGGTATGGTGCGTTATATGATGTCTCTTACCGATCTACCACTATCGTTTTGGGGTTATGCATTAGAGACAGCTGCATTCACGTTAAATAGGGCACCATCAAAATCCGTTGAGACGACGCCTTATGAACTGAGGTTTAGCAAGAAACCAAAGTTGTCGTTTCTTAAAATTTTGGGGTTGCGATGCTTATGTGAAAAAGTTTCATCCTGATAAGCTCAAACCCAAATCGGAGAAATGTGTCTTCATAGGATACCCAAAGGAAATAGTTGGGTATACCTTCTATCACAGATCCGAAGGCAAGACATTCGTTGCTTAGTATGGATCCTTTCTAGAGAAGGAGTTTCTCTCGGAAGAAGTGAGTGGAAGGAAAGTAGAACTTGATGAGGTAACTGTACCTGCTCCCTTATTGGAAAGGAGTTCATCACAGAAATCTGTTCCTATGACTCCTACACAAATTAGTGAGGAAGTTAATGATGATGATCATGGAACTTCAGATCAAGTTATTACTGAACCTCGTAGGTCAACCAGAGTAAGATCCGCACCAGAGTGGTACGGTAATCCTGTTCTGGAGGTTATGTTAATAGACCTTGACGAACCTATGAACTATGAAGAAGCGATGGTGAGCCCAGATTCCACGAAATGGCTTGAGGCCATGAAATCTGAGATAAGATCCATATATGAGAACAAAGTATGGACTTTGATTGACTTGCCCAATGATCGGCGAGCCATTGAGATTAAATGGATCTTCAAGAGGAAGACGGACGCTGATAGTAGTGTCACTATCTACAAAGCTAGAATTGTCGCAAAAGGTTTTCGACAAGTTCAAGATGTTGACTACGATGAGAGTTTCTCACTCGTATCTATGCTTAAGTTATCCGAATCATGTTAGCAATTGCCGCATTTTATGAAATCTGGCAAAGGGATAAACAAAACTGCATTCCTTAATGGATTTATTAAAGAAGAGTTGTATATGATGCAACCAGAATGTTTTGTCAATCCTAAAGGTGCTAACAAAATATGCAAGCTCCAGCGATCCATCAATGGACTGGTGCAAGCATCTCGGAGTTGGAATATACGCTTTGATAAGTTGATCAAAGCATATAGTTGTATACAGACTTGCGATGAAACCTGTATTTACAAGAAAGTGAGTGGGAGCACTACAACATTTCTGATAAGTATATGTGAATGACATATTGTTAATCAGAAATAATGTAGAATTATTCTGCAATGCATAAAGGAGTGTTTGAAAGGAGTTTTTCAAAGATAGACCTCGGTGAAGCTGCTTACATATTGAGCATCAAGATCTATAGAGATAGATGAAGACGCTTGATAAGTTTTTCAATGAGTACATACCTTAACAAGATTTTGAAGTAGTTCAAAATATAACAGTCAAAGAAAGAGTTCTTGCCTGTGTTACAAGGTGTGAAATTGAGTAAAGACTCAAAGCCCGACCACGGCAGAAGATAGAAAGAGAATGAAAGTCATTACCTATGCCTTGGCCATAGGTTCTATAAAGTATGCCATGCTGTGTACCAGATCTATTGTATACCCTACACTAATTTTGGCAAGGGAGTACAATAGTGATCTAGGAGTAGATCACTGGACAGCGGTCAAAATTATCCTTAGTGGAATAAGGAAATGTTTCTCGATTATGGAAGTCACAAAAGGTTCGTCGTAAAGGGTTACGTCGATGCAAGTTTTGACACTAAATCTAGATGACTCTAAGTCTCGGTCTAGATACATATTGAAAGTGGGAGCAATTAGCTAGAGTAGCTCCGAGCAGAGCATTGTAGACATAGAAATTTGCAAAATCCTTACGGATCTGAATGTGACAGACCCGTTGACTAAAATTATCTCACAATCAAAACATGATCACACCTTAGTACTCTTTGGGTGTTAATCACATAGCGATGTGAACTAGATTATTGACTCTAGTAAACCCTTTGAGTGTTGGTCACATAGAGATGTGAACTATGGGTGTTAATCACATGGTGATGTGAATTATTGATGTTAAATCACATGGCGATGTGAACTAGATTATTGACTCTAGTGCAAGTGGGAGACTGAAGGAAATATGCCCTAGAGGCAATAATAAAGTATTATATATTTCCTTATATCATGATAAATGTTTATTATTCATGCTAGAATTGTATTAACCGGAAACATAATACATGTGTGAATACATAGACAAACAGAGTGTCACTAGTATGCCTCTACTAGACTAGCTCGTTAATCAAAGATGGTTATGTTTCCTAGCCATAGACATGAGTTGTCATTTGATTAAACGGGATCACCTCATTAGGAGAATGACGTGATTGACATGACCCATTACGTTAGCTTAGCACCCGATCGTTTAGTATGTTGCTATTGCTTTCTTCATGACTTATACATGTTCCTATGACTATGAGATTATGCAACTCCCGTTTACCGGAGGAACACTTTGTGTGCTACCAAACGTCACAACGTAACTGGGTGATTATAAAGGTTCTCTACAGGTGTCTCCAAAGGTACTTGTTGGGTTGGCGTATTTCGAGATTAGGATTTGTCACTCCGATTGTCGGAGAGGTATCTCTGGGCCCACTCGGTAATGCACATCACTATAAGCCTTGCAAGCATTGTGACTAATGAGTTAGTTGCGGGATGATGTATTACGGAACGAGTAAAGAGACTTGCCGGTAACGAGATTGAACTAGGTATCGAGATACCGACGATCGAATCTCGGGCAAGTAACATACCGATGACAAAGGGAACAACGTATGTTGTTATGCGGTCCGACCGATAAAGATCTTCGTAGAATATGTGGGAGCCAATATGGGCATCCAGGTCCCGCTATTGGTTATTGACCGGAGAGGTGTCTCGGTCATGTCTACATAGTTCTCGAACCCAAAGGGTCCGCACGCTTAAAGTTACGATGACAGATATATTATGAGTTTATGTGATTTGATGTACCGAAGGTTGTTCGGAGTCCCGGATGTGATCACGGACATGACGAGGAGTCTCGAAATGGTCGAGACGTAAATATTGATATATTGGACGACTATATTCGGACACTGGAAGTGTTCCGGAGAAGTTTCGGATTAAACCGGAGTGCCGGAGGGTTACCGGAACCCCCCGGGGAAGTTTTGGGCCTTAGTGGGTCTTGAGGGGAGAGAGAGGGCAGCAGCCAGGAGGTGGCGCGCCCCCTCCCAAGGGGAGTCCTAGTTGGACTAGGAGAGGGGGGCGCAGCCCCCTTTCCCTCTCCCTCTCCCTCTCTTTCCTTCCCCCCTTCTTTCCTAGTAGGACTAGGAAAGGGGAGTCCTACTCCTACTAGGAGGAGGACTCCCCCTCTCTCCTTGGCGCGCCTAGGGCAGCCGGCCTCCCCCTTGCTCCTTTATATACGGGGGCAGGGGGCACCTAAGAACACACTAGATATACGATATTTTAGCCGTGTGCGGTGGCCCCCTCCACCAGATTACACCTCGATAATACCATCGCGGAGCTTAGGCGAAGCCCTGCGTCGTTGGAACATCATCATCGTCACCACGCCGTCGTGCTGACGAAACTCTCCCTCAACACTCGGCTGGATCGGAGTTCGAGGGATGTCATCGAGCTGAACGTGTGTAGAACTTGTAGGTGCCGTACGTTCGGTACTTGATCGGTCGGATCGTGAAGACGTATGACTACATCAACCGCGTTGTGATAACGCTTCCGCTGTCGGTCTACGAGGGTACGTGGACAACACTCTCCCCTCTGGTTGCTATGCATCACCATGATCTTGCGTGTGCGTAGGATTTTTTTTTGAAATTACTACGTTCCCCAACAGTAAAAGGATAGTAACATTGTCCCTTCTCTCTTTTCCTCTCATTTTTTTATTTGGGCCTTTTCTCTTTTTTTTGGCCCCCTTTTTTTTCTTTTTCTTTTTCGTCCGGAGTCTCATCCCGACTTGTGGGGGAATCATAGTCTCCATCATCCTTTCCTCACTTGGGACAATGCTCTAATAATGATGATCATCACACTTTTATTTTCTTACAACTCAAGAATTAGAACAACAATATGATTCTATGTGATGCCTCTGGCGGAGTACCGGGATATGCAATGAATCAAGAGTGACATGTATGAAAGAATTATGAACGGTTGCTTTGCCACAAATACGATGTCAACTACATGATCATGCAAAGCAATATGACAATGATGAAGCATGTCATAGTAAACGGAACGGTGGTAAGTTGCATTGCAATATATCTCAGAATGGCTATGGAAATGCCATAATAGGTAGGTATGGTGGCTGTTTTGAGGAAGGTATATGGTGGGTGTATGATACCGGCGAAAAGTGCGCGTTATTAGAGAGGCTAGCAATGGTGGAAGGAAGAGAGTGCGTATAATTCATGGACTCAACATTAGTCATAAAGAACTCATATACTTATTGCAAAAATCTACAAGTTATCAAAGCAAAGTATTACGTGCATGCTCCTAGGGGGATAGATTGGTAGGAAAATACCATCGCTCGTCCCCGACCGCCACTCATAAGGAAGACAATCAATAAATAAATCATGCTCCGACTTCATCACATAACGGTTCACCATATGTGCATGCTACGGGAATCACAAACTTAACACAAGTATTCCTCAAATTCACAACTACTCAACTAGCATGACTCTAATATCACCATCTTCATATCTCGAAACAATTATCAAGCATCAAACTTCTCATAGTATTCAACACACTCATAAGGAAATTTTTACTAGTCCTAGATGCCTATTACTTTAGGATTAATTTTTCAATTTAAGCAAATTACCATGCTGTTTTGTAGGACTCTCAAAATAATATAAGTGAAGCATGAGAGAACAATAGTTTCTATAAAACAAATCCACCACCGTGCTCTAAAAGATATAAGTGAAGCACTAGAGCAAAAACTATATAGCTCAAAAAGTATAAGTGAAGCACATAGAGTATTCTAATAAATTCCGAATCATGTGTGTCTCTCTCAAAAGGTGTGTACATCAAGGATGATTGTGGTAAACTAAAAAGCAAAGATTCAAATCATACAAGACGTTCAGAGCAAAACACATATCATGTGGTGAATAAAAATATAGCTCCAAGTAAAGTTACCGATGGAAGTAGACGAAAGAGGGGATGCCTTCCTGGGCATCCCCAATCTTTGGCTTTTTGGTGTCCTTATATTATCTTGGGGTGCCATGGGCATCCCCAAGCTTAGGCTCTTGCCACTCCTTGTTCCATAATCCATCAAATCTTTTACCCAAAACTTGAAAACTTCACAACACAAAACTTAGCAGAAAATCTCGTGAGCTCCGTTAGCGAAAGAAAACAAAACACCACTTCAAGGTACTGTAATGAACTCATTATTTATTTATATTGGTTTTAAACCTACTTTATTACAACTTATCTATGGTTTATAAACTATTTTATTAGCCATAGATTCATCAAAATAAGCAAACAACACATGAAAAACAGAATCTGTCAAAAACAGAACAGTCTGTAGTAATCGGTAACTAACGCAAACTTCTGGAACTCAAAAAAATCTACCAAAATAGGAAGACCTAGAAAATTTGTTTATTGATCATAATAAATTGGAATAAATATTTTATCACGTTCTGGTGATTTTTAACAATTGTTTTCGTGAACAGAAAGTTTCTGGAATTTTCAGCAAGATCAAATAACTATCATCCAAGAAGATCCTATAGGTTTAACTTGGCACAAACACTAATTAAAACATAAAAACAAGTCTAACCAGAGGCTAGATCAAATATTTACTCCTAAACAGAAGCAAAAAACAAAAAACAAAAATATAATTGGGTTGCCTCCCAACAAGCGCTATCGTTTAACGCCCCTAGCTAGGCATAAAAGCAAGGATAGATCTAGGTGCCATCTTTGGTAGGCAATCCATAAGTGGCTCTCATAATAGATTAATATGGTAATTTAATTTTCTTTCTAGGGAAGTGTTCCATGCCTTTCCTTAACGGAAATTGGAATCTAATATTCCCTTCCTTCATATCAATAATTTTACCAATCGTTCTAAGGAAAGGTCTACCAATAATAATAGGACATGAAGGATTGCAATCTATATCAAGAACAATAAAATCTACGGGCACATAATTCCTATTTGCAACAATAAGAACATCATTAATTCTTCCCATAGGTTTTTTAATAGTGGAATCCACAAGGTGTAAGTTTAAATAGCAATCATCAAATTCGCGGAAACCTAACAAATCACACAAAGTTTTTGGAATCGTGGAAACACTAGCACCCAAATCACACAAAGCAGAGCATTCATGATCTTTAATTTTAATTTTAATAGTAGGTTCCCACTCATCATACAGTTTTCTAGGGATAGAAACTTCCAACTCAAGTTTTTCTTCATAAGATTGCATCAAAGCATCGACGATATGTTTAGTAAAAGCTTTATTTTGGATATAAGCATGAGGAGAATTTAGCACGGATTGCAACAAGGAAATACAATCTATCAAAGAGCAATTATCATAATTAAATTCCTTGAAATCCAAAATAGTGGGTTCATTAATATCTAGAGTTTTGATCTCTTCAATCTCACTTTTACCAATTTTTGCATCAAGATCTAAAGACTCTGAATTTTTGGAATGCCTTCTAGGTAAAGGGGGCTCATATTCAGTCCCATCATTATCAAGATTCATATTGGAAAACAAAGATTTAATAGGGGACACATCAATAACTTTTAGATCTTCATCTTTATTTTCATAGAAACTATCCGGTTTAGCGGCCATCTTATTAACTAAGGTGGCCTGCTTATCCGAAATTTCAGCAACTAATTTTTGGATATGAGCAATATGAGATTTCAAACCATAAAATTCCTTAGACATATCGTCGAGCTCTTTATTCATGTAACCCATAAAACTTTTTTGTTCTTTAAGCTCGTTTCTAAAGAAATTGTTATGCTCAAACTGTAAAGTCATGAAACTTCTAACATTACTTTCAATCTCTTCTAACCGTTTAAGGTGAAGATCACCAAATCTAGGTAGAGCCATCGTGACAAGCAAGCAATCCAACACAAGAGCAAACGAGAAGCAAGCGAAAAAGAGGTGAACGAAAAAGAGAGGGCGAATAAAATGACAAGGGTGAAGTGGGGGAGAGGAAAACGAGAGGCAAATGGCAAATAATGTAATGCGAGGGATAAGAGTTTGTGATGGGTACTTGGTATGTCTTGACTTGACTTGACTAGGCGCGAATCTCCTCGGCAACGGCGCCAGAAATCCTTCTTGCTACCTCTTGAGCACTGCGTTGGTTTTCCCTTGAAGAGGAAAGGGTGATGCAGTAAAGTAGCGTAAGTATTTCCGTTAGTTTTTGAGAACCAAGGTATCAATCCAGTAGGAGATCACGCACGAGTCCCTCACACCTACACAAACAAATAAGAACCTCACAACCAACCAACGCGATAAAGGGGTTGTCAATCCCTCAACGGTCACTTACGAGATTGAGATCTGATAGATATGATAAGACAATATTTTTGGTATTTTTATGATAAAGATGCAAAGTAAAATAAAATGCAATAAAAATAACTAAGGGTTGGAAGATTAATATGATAGAAAATAGATCCGGGGGCCATAGGTTTCACTAGTGGCTTCTCTCGAGAGCATAAGTATTATGGTGGGTGAACAAATTACTGTTGAGCAATTGAGAGAATTGAGCATAGTTATGAGAATATCTAGGTATGATCATGTATATAGGCATCACGTCCGCGACAAGTAGACTGACTCCTGCCTGCATCTACTACTATTACTCCACACATCGATCGCTATCCAACATGCATCTAGAGTATTAAGTTCAAACGAAACAGAGTAATGCTTTAAGTAAGATGACATGATGTAGAAGGATAAACTCATGCAATATGATATAAACCCCATCTTTTTATCCTCGATGGCAACAATACAATACGTGCCTTGCTGCCCCTACTGTCACTGGGAAAGGACACCGCAAGATTGAACCCAAAGCTAAGCACTTCTCCCATTGCAAGAAAGATCAATCTAGTAGGCCAAACCAAACTGATAATTCGAAGAGACTTGCAAAGATAACCAATCATACATAAAAGAGTTCAGAGAAGATTCAAATACTGTTCATAGATAAACTTGATCATAAACCCACAATTCATCGGTCTCAACAAACACACCGCAAAAGAAGATTACATCGAATATACCTCCACAAGAATCATGGAGAACTTTGTATTAAGATCCAAAGAGAGAGAAGAAGCCATCTAGCTAATATCTATGGACCCGAAGGTCTGAGGTAAACTACTCACACATCATCGGAGAGGCTATGGTGTTGATGTAGAAGCCCTCCGTGATCAATGCCCCCTCCGGCGGAGCGCCGGAAAAGGCCCCAAGATGGGATCTCACGGGTACAAAAGGTTGCGGCGGTGGAATTAGGTTTTTGGCTCCGTATCTGATAGTTTGGGGGTACGTAGGTATATATAGGAGGAAGAAGTACGCCGGTGGAGCAACGTGCGCCCCACGTGGGTGGAGGGCGCGCCTACCTGCCTCGTGCTCTCCTGGTTGATTTCTTGACGTAGACTCCAAGTCCTCTGGATCACGTTCGTTCCGAAAATCACGTTCCCGAAGGTTTCATTCCGTTTGGACTCCGTTTGATATTCTTTTTCTGCGAAACACTGAAATAGGCAAAAAAACAGCAATTCAGGCTGGGCCTCCGGTTAATAGGCTAGTCCCAAAAATAATATAAAATTGTATAATAAAGCCCGTTAATCATCCAAAACAGAATATAATATAGCATGGAACAATCAAAAATAATAGATACGTTGGAGACGTATCACTCCTGCAAGATCTGGGGGTCGGCACGAATGGCAGCCATCACGAGCTGATCCACGCGTGCGGCCGTGATTTGCTTCTCCGCTGCCAAATGCTCCTTGAGGTCCTGGCTATACTGCGTGCACCATGGCTTAGGCCAGCGCTTATTTGGTGGAGGGGTCGGTGATTTGGGTGGAAGGTGTCGCGCTCGCGCCGGCGGTAGGGTCATGTGGGATGTGGAAGGAGGAGGAGGATGGGGGTCGGGTGTGGATTACCTGCCTGGATAGGCGAGGCCGAGGAGCGTGAAGGAGGGTCGCTGGCGAGGATTCGGCGGCGCTGCAAGCAAGGAGTGAAGGTTTCAACTTGGAAAGGAAGGCGGAAAGAGGGGAAATGTGGCTTTTGATAAGGGGGAGGGGGCGGGGAGGTAGATATTTCCACGAAAGCCGAAAATGTGGAATCGCTTCAGCCAAAAAACAGGCGCGCAAAGTGTCATCAGACACGGTCCCTTATTCAGACGATGCTCCAAGATATTTTGTGCTGCATCTCACTCGGTTGGTGATAATAAACTGTGTGCGATCTACTTGATTTATTGTCTTGATCATTTGAATTACGCAATGGGGTCACAGCTACAAAGGATGGTGTTTGAATTGTTAGAACTTTTGTCTGCAGTGAACAGGCAACTATAGGTGTGTCGTCAAAAAAATTGGAATTATTCAGGGTTCGTTTGTACATTTTATACATTAACTGGGTTTTCCAGGCATTTATGCGCATAATTCAAATTTGAACTATATGCACATGCTCCAGTGCATATAAACTTATTGAGAAATCAAATATGTGTCCTTGGTTGCATGCTTAGGTCCCATGCAAGAAATGGGAATGAATTTCAAACACCTTGCCATCATCACTCGGCCGCAAACATTGAGATATCTGGTTTTTAAATTCTAGTAAATCCAAAACTCGTCTGAAATTCATGAAACTTGGCATGCTATCATGTAGCGGCAACAACAAGTCGTGGTAAAATTTTTGTCCCATTTGAGGCAGGTTTGGGTATAAGCTTCTCACAAACCAGAGCTTCTCACAACAAGCGTGATGGTTTCGGTAGGGAACGTGCACCTTCGGGGACGAAACGATATCCTTTGTCTCTTATTGCTTTCAAAAAATTTCGAGTGTCAACATAGAACAACAAGAGTGTTGTGTTCAATTTTGGAATTTTTCGGGGTTCGTTTGGACATTTTTATGCATTAACTGAGTTTTCAATGCATTTATGTGCATAATTCAAATTCAAACTACATGCACATGCTCCAGTGCATATAAATTGGTTGAAAAATCAAATATGTGTCCTTGGGTGCATGCTTAGGTCCCATGCAAGAAATGGGAATGAATTTCAAACACCAGGGCACCGTTGATTGCCGGCAAAACATTGAGATGCGTGGTTTTTAAATTCTAGTAAATCCAAAACTCGTCTGAAATTCATGAAACTTGGCATGCTATCATGGAGCGGCATCAACATGCCGTGGTACAAATTTTGTCCCATTTGGGGCAGGTTTGGGTATATGCTTCTGAGAAACCGGAGTTTCTCACAACAAGCATGATGGTTTTCGGTAGGGAACGTCCCACCTTTGGGGACGAAACGATATCCATTGCCTATTATTGCTTTCAATTTTTTTCTGGTGTTAACATAGAAGAACAGGAGTGTTGTGTGAATTTTTGTGATTTTTGGGGGTTCGTTTGGACATTTTTATGCATTAACTGAGTTTTCAATGCATTTATGTGCATAACTCAAATTTGAACTACATGCACATGCTCTAGTGCATATAAATTGGTTGAAAAATCAAATCTTTGTCCTTGGGTGCATGCTTAGGTCCCATGCAAGAAATGAGAATGAATTTCAAACACCAGGGCACCGTTGATTGCCGGCAAAACATTGAGATGCCTGGTTTTTAAATTCTAGTAAATTCAAAACTCGTCTGAAATTCATGAAACTTGGCATGCTATCATGGAGTGGCATCAACATGTCGTGGTACAAATTTTGTCCCATTTGGGGCAGGTTTGGGCATATGTTCTCACAAACTGGAGCTTCTAACAACAAGCATGATGGTTTTCGGTAGGGAACGTCCCACCTTTGGGGACGAAACGTATCCATTGCCTCTTATTGCTTTCAAATTTTTTTCTGGTGTCAACATAGAACAACATGAGTGTTGAATTTTTGTTATTTTTCAGGGTTCGTTTGGACATTTTATGCATTAACTGAGTTTTCAATGCATTTATGTGCATAATACAAATTTGAACTACATGCATATGCTCCGGTGCATATAAATTGGTTGAGAATCAAATCTGTGTCCTTGGGTGCATGCTTAGGTCCCATGCAAGAAATGGGAATGAATTTCAAACACCAGGGCACCGTTGATTGCCAGCAAAACATTGACATGCCTGGTTTTTAAATTCTAGTAAATCCAAAACTCGTCTGAAATTCATGAAACTTGGCATGCTATCATGGAGCGGCATCAACATGCCGTGGTACAAATTTTGTCCCATTTGGGGCAGGTTTGGGTATATGCTTCTCACAAACCGGAGCTTCTCACAACAAGCATGATGGTTTTTGGTAGGGAACGTCCCACCTTTGGGGACGAAACGATATCCATTGCCTCTTATTGCTTTCCAATTTTGTTCTCGTGTCAACATAGAACAACAGGAGTGTTGTGTGAATTTTTGTGATTTTTCGGTGTTCGTTTGGACATTTTTATGCATTAATTGAGTTTTCAATGCATTTATGTGCATAATTCAAATTTGAACTACATGCACATGCTCCAGTGCATATAAATTGGTTGAAAAATCAAATCTGTGTCCTTGGGTGCATGCTTAGGTCCCATGCAAGAAATGGGAATGAATTTCAAACACCAGGGCACCGTTGATTGCCGGCAAAACATTGAGATGCCTGGTT
The DNA here is from genome assembly GCF_018294505.1 of Triticum aestivum. NCBI lineage: Eukaryota > Viridiplantae > Streptophyta > Magnoliopsida > Poales > Poaceae > Triticum > Triticum aestivum. Next base: position 135,177,348 of record NC_057811.1, on the reverse strand, counting down.
TTTAAATTCTAGTAAATCCAAAACTCGTCTGAAATTCATGAAACTTGGCATGCTATCATGGAGCGGCATCAACATGCCATGGTACAAATTTTGTCCCATTTGGGGCAGGTTTGGGTATATGCTTCTCACAAACCGGAGCTTCTCACAACAAGCATGATGGTTTTTGGTAGGGAGCGTCCCACCTTTGGGGATGAAACGATATCCATTGCCTCTTATTGCTTTCAAATTTTGTTCTCGTGTCAACATAGAACAACAGGAGTGTTGTGTGAATTTTTGTGATTTTTCGGGGTTCGTTTGGACATTTTTATGCATTAACTGAGTTTTCAATGCATTCATGTGCATAATTCAAATTTGAACTACATGCACATGCTCCAGTGCATATAAATTGGTTGAAAAATCAAATATGTGTCCTTGGGTGCATGCTTAGGTCCCATGTAAGAAATGGGAATGAATTTCAAACACCAGGGCACCGTTCATTGCCGGAGAAACATTGAGATGCCTGGTTTTTAAATTCTAGTAAATCCAAAATTCTGTTAACCATTCATGTGATGCCACATGTCTTGTTTTTAATGGCTGTAGGAGGTGCCGTGCGGACAGCTGCTTGACCTTGACTGAATGGGAGGCGTGCGAGCGCCGTCCGGTGCGCAGGCTGACCGAGAGGCATGCAAGCTGTCCTCGAGTGCGCAGGCTAACTGGGAAGCGAGCCCTTTGACTTCCATGGCCGCCCACCTTGCTCGCATCCTCTCCATTAATGGCGCCCAAGCCGTAGTTTAATTCTCTTTTTAAATATAAAACACTCATCGCAAACGTTTTAGTTAGAACACCCGTATGCAAACCGACAACTTTCCCAGGAAGCCAAGAGAAAATGTGCCGAGCAGGATTTCTGCAGCTCTTGATCGCAAATGATTTAGATAGAACACCCGTATGCAATGTGAGAGCAGTGCAGGATTTGTGCATCCCTTCAACGCAAACGGTTGTTTTGGATGACCCGTGTGCAACCACGTACAAACAATTTGGTAAAAATTTGCATCTGTCATATTGGGTACGTTGCCATTTGTCAAACTGGAAAGATTTACATTTGTTGATCTAGTAACGTTGCCATTTGGCAATCCTTGTAACACTGCGATTTGTCAAAATATGCAGCTAGAAATCATTAGCATTATGTAATTTTTGCAACTAAAATTCAGTAACTAAGCATAGATTTCATTCATAGATTGAGCAGTCGTTCTTAATTTATACAAACAGTTCAACTCGACACTTAAACCGACCAAACTTCTCCCCAATTGTTGCCAACCACGTACTGAAATAGCTAGTTCAACTATATATACTAGCTAATTTTAAGTACATTGTACAATTTGACAACACATCTATAGTCAGATGAACTGAACAAAATAGCCCCTAAATACTACTACTACTACCACGGAGGGGCTTTGTGCTACTTCTGGCAGCCTCTCCTCTGCCGAGCGTGCTCAGTAAGAGGCAGAGGAGGAGGAGGAGCCTACCGACAAGCTGGACAACTTCAATATGGTGCCTGCCGCTGCTGCATGTTCAGCGACGCTCGCCAGCTCGAACGCCCACTGCTGCTCCAGACAACCCCTCTCGAAGCGGCATGACTGCTCGTAGATCTTCTGATTCCTCTCCTCTGCGTCGACGTGTGCTGCGGCCATTGCTGCGGTAAGGCTCTTTGCATGCTCGACGACGCGCTCCTCCTTCTCCTGCAGGAACTCGATGTAGCGCGCAAGGTCGGTGATGCACGTGCGGGCCTGCACCTCCGCCTCCCTCCTTTGGGCAGCGGTGGCAGAGTAGGTGATGATCCCGACGGTTGACGATGGGCTGGCGGCCACGGCGGCCGATGATGGGGTGGTGGCCACGACCACCACCTCCCGCCTTCGGGCCGCGGTGGCGGAACGGGTGATGGCCACGGTGGCCGGCAGTGGGGTGGTAGCCACGACGGCCACCTACCGCCTTCGGGCTGCGGCGGCGGAGCGGCAGATGGCCCTGACTTTTGACGGTGGTGTGGCGGCAACGGCGGCTGGCAACAGCTGCCGACGGGCAGCGGCGGCGGAGCGTGTGGTGGGTGTTCCACGCACACCGAACAGGGACGCCACGCGCACTACACTACGCCGGGGACTGCGCCGCCGCCGCGGTGTAGCCTCCCAGCTGGAGCTGTCCTCTGATGACGGCGGAGTGGCTGAGCGACGACGACGGACCGGTGCCATTGGCGATTGTGGGAGAAACAGATGAGATAAGCTACAGGGAGGGAGGGGAAAATGCGACGCAGGACTCGCCGGCCTGAGGGTTTTTATAGCAGGCCGGTAAGCATTGGGATTTTGGGGGATTTCACCGAGTCGGGCCGGAAGCTTGCGCGGGAACCTGCGAGGTTGCGTGGGAACGGGCTCACCGACAATTCATTGGCGCCACTGTTTGGCCAAAAGAACGCCCCTGCGCGCTGCGCAAGCTTGCGCTGTAAGCCATTTGCGGCAGCGGGGTGACAAGACGTGCGAGAGGAGGACGAGAGGACACATACACATACAGTTAATAAAAAAACTTTTGCGATTTAATTACCTACTATACCCCCATCCTGGTTTATAAGTAGGATTTAACTAATAAAATACGAATGCATGTCGCCATATATTATAGCGTTGGAGTCGTATTTGAATATAGTTTCCAGCTATACAAATTTTGTAACATGCATTAACACTTTTTTTGGTTAAATTTAAGGTTAGACACCAGCAAGCGTTTGCCCGCAACACACACGGCTTATTCCATCACAAACAGCTCCGATGGATCAACTGTCTGCCACGTATCGCACACGCAACTCTAATCTGATTCGTGCTTGATGTCTCTGACATCGCTCGCACAGTTCATCTTATTTGCCACGTATCACTTTGTAATCCTCTGTTCACGTCCCTCGGCAAGCTCTGCTCACCGTTAGGCGCCGCGATGCACTCTGTCGCGTCCTTTGGCGCGCTCTGCTCGCGTCCGTCGACGCGCTCGGCTTGTGGACAACTTTTCCTTGAGGTGACCGCGGAGCGCTCTGCTCGCGTACCTCCGCGCACGCTCTGCCAGCGGTTGGGCGTGCACACGATCATGTCGGGGGCCCCATATGCATGCGGTTGCACCACGCGCATTGCCACGCGATGCAGTTACGTGCGGCACGATGGAGTTACGTGCTGCAAATTAGAACTGCCATCAGGGCCTGCCGATATTCCTGGCTGTCCGACTTCCCCTTTAATTCCCGCGGCCATTATAACCTTAGTCTCTTCAACCTTTTGATCGCGCCCCACAACACAACAAGCACACCCACGACGACACATAGAGAGGGGATGTCCGACGGCGCTCAGATGGAGTTCGGTGAGCATAGAGTGGAGACCCACGCGAGGGAGACGAATCTCTCGGTGGTGTACACCATCGACCCGGCCGTGGTGGACGACTACATCAACAACGTTGAGCAGTTGCTTGCTGGAGACAAGTACAAGGTGGTCGGCATCGACCTCGAGTACACCACCGGTCGTCCCGGCATAGATCAGAAGGTTGCCGTCGCCCAGTTGTGCGTGCGCCATCATGTCCTCGTCTACCACTACTGCATGGCCATAGAGCCTTGCGACCGTTTCAACAGGTTTGTCAACAGCACTAACTACAAGTTCGCCACGGTGGATACCACCAACAATGTAAAAGCGCTCAGTGTTACGGGCTTGGCCTGCAAGAACCTTGTCGAAATCCATGACCACTACACGGTCTGGGGCAGCACGAAGAAGGACTCCCTGGTCGAACTCGCCTCGGCCATCATCGACCCCTACTACAAAAAGATGAAGCAGGATGCCCAGAGAACAAGTCCCGTATCCTGGCACAGGGCCTGGATGCGGCAACTGGATGAACCTCACCTCAGGTTTGCGGCCAAGAGCGTGTACACATGCTATGAGATGCACAGGCGGATCGTTGACATGAGGAAGTGACTCGTTACCCAAATCGACGAGCCCGGATCGAGCCACAAGCAGAGCAAGCGTCACAAGAAGTAGATGATAATCAGATGATCGTTTATGCTAGTTAATCATGCATGTAATATATAGTTTACTTTATTGGTGTGTGTGGAAATGTCATGTGTGTAGTAGCCACCTATGTAATTATGCATGTAATAGTTTACTTTGGTGTGTGCAAATGCCATGGTTGTAGTAGCCACCTATGTAAGTGGATGTTTAATTTGGTTATGCAAGCATGTCCTTATAAGTGTGTGTGTATATATATGTTGTTGTTCTGTATGCAATCCCATCGCACAACACACACGTCTTATTAGCAGCAACCGTCTGTGTTATTATAGGTCTTCACACACATTTCTAATTACAGACCTGTTTGCCGCGTATCACACACATCTTGTTGAATTGAACCGTTTCTGTTCTCATGTCTCAACGCAAACAGTTCATCCGAGTGAACCGCATGCCGTATATCACACACACCTTGATCTGGCTAACCGTTTCTTTTGTGTTGCCTAATCACAAACAGTTCATCCGAGTGAACCGTATGTTGTGTATCGCACACACCTTCATCTGGCTGCCCGTTTCTTTTCGTCCTCCTCATTGCAAATAGTTAATTGAACTGAACCGTATGTCCTTCATCGCACACGCAACTAAAACCTGAACCGTGTTTGATGCATCCGTCATCACAAATGTTTTATACATTTCTAACGGTTTTCATACATCACCGTTTGCGATTATTGCATCGCACACAGTTTCTCGAAGGGTCTCTGATCGTAGTGTCGCATTAGCAGCATCCTGCAGTAGTGTCACCAACCCATCTCCATCGCCAATTCCATGATGCTCCCCACCGGGAGTGAGTAATTCCTTCGTAGGCTTGCTGGTTGGTGAGGAGTTGGATGATATTCATCATGTAATCGAGTTAGTTTTGTTAGGGCCTGATCCCTAGTATCCACTATGTTCTTAGATTGATGTTGCTATGACTTTGCTATGCTTAATGCTTGTCACTTTGGGCCCGGCTGCCATGAACTCAGATCTGAACCGTTTATGAATTCATCATTATATCCATGTTTTAGATCCGATCTTGCAAGTTATAGTCACCTACTATGTGCTATGATCCGGCAACCCCGGAGTGACAACAACCAGGCCCACTCCCGGTGATGACCGTAGTTTGAGGAGTTCATGTATTCACTATGTGTTAATGCTTTGTTCCGGTTCAGTATTAAAAGGAGGCCTTAATACCCCTTAGTTTCGAATATGGACTCCGCTGCCACGGGAGGGTAGGACAAAAGATGTCATGCAAGTTCTTTTAATAAAGCACGTATGACTATTTACGGAATACATGCCTACATTATATCGATGAACTAGAGCTGGTGCCGTATCGCCCTGGGTTATAACTGTCACATGATGAATATCATCCAGCAAGTCACCGATCCAATGCCTATGAATTTATATTATATTGTTCTTGCTAAGTTACTACTGCTGCCGTTACTGTTGCACTTGCTACAAAACTACTGCTATCACCGTTACTGTTACCGTTGCTGCTGTCACTACTATCAAAATTATCAAACTACTTTGCTACTGATCACTTTGCTGAAGATAATTAATCTCCAGGTGTGGTTGAATTGACAACTCAGCTGCTAATACCTTCAAATATTCTTTGGCTCCCCTTGTGTTGAATCTATAAATTTAGGTTGAATACTCTACCCTCGAAAACTGTTGCGATCCCCTATACTTGTGGGTTATCAAGACCTTTTTCTGGCACCGTTGCCGAGAGCATAGCTATATTTGTTGAGTCACTTGGGATTATTATCATATTATCACTATGAAGAATCTGAAGGATCCAAAGACTAAGATATTTTCCTCAAAGACGCGGGGAGGTAAGGAACTGCCATCCAGTTCTGCTTTAGATTCACCTTCTGTTATGAGTAAACTTGCAACACCACCACATGCTATCAATTCTAATATGTCGCAAGTTATTGATGATGCTACTTCTGCTATGGATAATGCTTATGATGATGCTAGTACCTTGCTTGATAATGATGATGTGCCACTTGGTGAATTTCTTGACGAACAAATTGCTAGAGTAATACAACATGATGTTGTTTAATCTGATGATGAGCTTGAAACTGAAACTCCTGAAACACATGCTAGAACCAGCCTCCCTAGATATGAAATGCCTAAGGTACCGGAAGGTTACGTTATGAGTGAAGAAACAACTAGAGATATTCTTGCTTGCAATGATAGAGATGATCTAGAGAAATTACTATGCAAGTATAAAGAAATATCTTTGAATGCTAGAATGAAATGTGATCCTAAGTTTGCTACTTCACCTATATTTATTGCTGATAAGGATTATGAATTCTCTGTCAACCCAGAGTTAATTACTTTGGTTGAATCTGATCCTCTCCATGGTTATGAAACTGAAACTGTTGTGGCACATCTTACTAAGTTGAATGATATAGCCACCCTTTTTACTCATGATGAGAAGACTCACTATTACTTTATTCTCAAATTATTTCCTTTCTCATTAAAGGGTGATGCTAAAGCATGGTACAATACTCTTGCTCCTGGTTATGTGCGTAGTCCCCAGGATATGATTTATTACTTCTCTGAAAAATATTTTCCTGTTCATAAGAAACAAGCTGCCTTATAGGAAATATTTAAGTTTGCTCAAACTAAAGAAGAGAGTCTCCCACAAGCTTGGGGGAGCCTTTGCCAGTTACTTAATGCTTTGCCTGATCATCCTCTTAAGAAAAATGAAATACTTGATATCTTCTATAATGGACTAACCGATGCTTCTAGGGACCTCCTAGATAGATGTGCTGGTTGTGTTTTCAGGGAACGGACTGTTGCTCAAGCTGAAGAATTATTGAATAAAATATTGAAAAATTATGATGATTGGACTATTCCTGAACCACCGCCTAAACCCACTCCGAAGAAGAGGGGTATATTATATCTCAGTCCTGAAGATATGCAAGAGGCAAAGAAATCTATGAAGGAAAAAGGTATTAAAGCTGAGGATGTTAAAAATTTACCTCCTATTGAAGAAATACATGGGCTTAATACACCACCACTGCCTAAGGTGGTAGAGGTAAATTCTCTAATGAAATTTAATGATAATGATAATCCTTGCAATATGCATCCTAGTCAATGCCTTTATGAATTTGAAAACTACATTAGAAAACAAGATCACTTCAATGCAAATGTTATGAAACAATTGAAATATAATTCTGATATGATTGCTCGCTTGAACGACTTGTTATTTAGAATTTCAAATGATGTTAGAGGTGTTGGAAAACATGCTTCTATGGTTCAAACTCAACTAGAACAAGTTGCTAAATCACAAAGAGAATTACTTGATGAAATGAATCATAATATGCATGATTTTGCTGTTAGAGTTACAACTAGAGGAGGTAAAATGACTTAGGAACCACTTTATCCTGAGGGACACCTAAACAGAATTATACAAGACTCATAATGAAACAACACTAGTGCACCTAGTCCTTCTAAGAAGAAAAAGAAGAAGAAAAATGATAGGACTTTGCACACTTCTAGTGAACCCGAAATAGAAAAACCTCCTGACAATGATAATGAAACTTCTATCTCAGATGCTAAAACTCAATCTGGTAATGAACACTCACCCAGTGATAATGAAAAAGATAATGATGAGGTTCATGAGGACACTCAACCAAATGAAAAAGAACCAGATAATGATGTTGAGATAGAACCACCTATTGATCTTGATAACCCACAACCTAAGAATAGAAGGTATGATAAAAGAGACTTTGTTGCTAGAAAATACGGTAAAGAAAGAGAACCATGGGTTCAAAAACCTATGCCTTTTCCACCCAAGTCAACTAAAAAGAATGATGATGAAGAATTTGAATGCTTTGCTGAAATGCTGAGGCCAGTCTTTTTGCGTACTCGCTTGACAGAGATCTTGAAAATGCCTCCTTATGCAAAGTATATGAAAGACATCATCACTAATAAGAGAAAAATACCAGAAGCTGAAATCTCCACTATGCTTGCTAATTATACTTTCAAAGATGGAGTACCTAAAAAACTTGGAGATCCGGGTATACCCACTATACCTTGCTCTATCAAAAAGAATTATGTGAAAACTGCTTTGTGTGATTTAGGAGCTGGTGTTAGTGTTATGCCTTTCTCTTTATATAAAAGACTTGACGTGAATAAACTCACACCTACTGAAATATCTTTGCAAATAGCTGACAAGTCAACTGCCATACCTATGAGTATCTGTGAGGATGTGCCCGTTGTTTTTGCTAATGTTACTATTTTGACTGACTTTGTTATACTTGAGATGCCCGAGGACGACAACATGTCGATTATCCTTGGTAGACCCTTCTTGAATACTGCGGGGGCTGTTATTGATTGCAATAAAAGCAAGGTCACTTTTCATATTAAATGTAAGCATACGGTGCACTTTCCGAAGAAACAATTCCAAGTGAATGGTATTAATGTTATTGAAAAATCTCCAACAATCACTATTGGAAGTTTTCAAATACCTCTAGCTACTTTCAAAAAGAAATATGAAATTCTTATTGTTGGGGAGATGCATATCCCCATTGAGGTAACTTAGTGATTTACGGAAGTTCTTCGGTTTCATGCTAATCGAAAGTGGTTGTTAATAAGACCTGATCAACCTTATTAATGAATCATTTTTGAGCGGTATGAAGTTGATGAATTTAGTAAGCACTACCTTCTGTCCTTACTTTTTGTTTTCTGTTTTATTAGTTAAATAAAATAAAATGCCATGTTTTGTCTGTTTTCTGAATTTCCCATGCAATAAAAAAATGACCCAAAAATAAAAGTTCTCAGAATGCCCTGAAAATTTTATATGATTTTTTCTGAATATTTAGGAATTTTTGGTGCAAATAATACCAAGGGGGGGGGGGGTGCACCAGGTGGGCACAACCCACCTGGGCGCGCCAGCACCCCCTGGCGCGTCCTGGGGGGCTGTGGTCCCCACGTGGGCCCCCTCACTTATCTCTTTAGCCCACATCATCACTCACCTCCAGAAAAAAAAATCCCCAGTGCTCTCTCTCCCATGTTCTTGAGCTCAAACCCGCGGATTTCGATCGCTTTGCTCGAAGCTCCATTTCCGAAACTGTTTCGGGGGATTGTTGCTTGGTATGTGACTCCACCGTTTGTCCAATTAGTTTTTGTTTTAGTGGTTTATACTTTGAATAAATAGCTATTCTTGGTGCTGCTGTAGATGTGCTTGCATGTTGACCTGTTCTGAAAAAGTCGAGGTATTTCGAATTGTTTGTTGACACGGACAAAGTAAGGGAAAACCTCTGAAAGAATTTCCATATTGACCTTGGACATCTATTAGTTTTGTGAAGTTTTGTTGGTAAAATTTTGTGGACTAAAAATTCAGATTTTTGTTCATAGGAAAAATTGTACGCGGACATGAATATCTTCAGGAAATTTGGCTCTAAGAAGAACTCCAAGGGTGTTATTAGGGAGTCTTCTGACAGTGATCTCCACCCTCGGAGGTTGGCGGAGGTACGGCTGTGCGAATGGCCGCACACCCCGTTCCTGCAAGAGGCTGGAATTCATGAGGAGTTCATGCAATTTATTGCCAATGCCGGCCTCACGGACTTCATCGCAGATGAGTGTGACCAACACCAAATCCTCACTAACATGTTTGTTCAAAGTTTTACTTTCCTGCCTAGGAATAATCCTCCTGAAGTAAGCTTCGATTTATATGCTGAAAACCATCAGATACCACTTACTGAGTTTTGTAACATATGCATGATCCTGTCTGATGGGAGCTTGGCGGAGCCTAGGCCGGCTGAGTTTGAGGCCTTCTGTCGCACTTTGACAGTGGGGGATGAGAGAATAGTGTCAGCCATCACTGCCGGTGGCTTACATTTTCCTGCCGTTCGTTACTTTGCACTCTTCATTACTAAGTGCTTGCTTGCTAGAGAGAAGGTGGGTGCACTTAGTTCACCAGACCTTGTTGTTTTACGTTGTGCAATAGAGGGAGACAACACTTATAGCTTGGGAGCTATCGTGGCTCGTCGCCTCCATCTTAATAAATCTCAGGGTAAAATACATGGTGGGATTTTTGCCACTCGTTTGGCAGCCCATTTCGAGGTTGCGATACGCCCTCATGATTACCCCCTGACTAAGGTTTACCTAGACCGTGCAGCCATGCTACATCATCACTTTCTTGCACATGATCGTCCTAACATTTCCATCCCTTATAACCTGGTCTATAGCTTTGAAACTCGTGATGTTATTCCATTGCCTGCACCTGCTTTGTTTGATTCTGCTGCCAGGGGCTGATACCGGATTATGTCTGCAGACATCATCGCCTACTGGAATGCTCACGCTGCTGCAGAGGCTGCACATGCACCTCAGCAGTGGGATGAGTGGATGCCTGCTCCTTAGGATCCCTACTACCCTCCAGGCTACTGATCGACTACCAAGCTAGGCCAAAAGCCTAAGCTTGGGGGTGTACATGTTTCTCACCGACATTACATTCATTGCCACATATCATTCCATTTGTCGGTGTTCACACTTTTTCATTTTATCATCCATGTTTAAATTTATTTTTCTTGCTTTCTTCTTGTGTGTTTGAAAAACTTTAGAAAAACCAAAAACATTAGTTGTAGTAATTTACTTTCCATGCATGCTTAGTAGTAGCACTAAAAAGAAAATTCAAAAAGATTTCCTTGTTCTTCTTTTGCTTGTTGGGAGCTTTCCCGTGTAAATAGTTTTTCTCTTTTTTGCTTTTCCCTTTTATTTGCTTGCTGAAGAAAACCAAAAACTCCGAAAATATTTCAGTGTGTTTCTCTGAATTTCTTTTCTTCTTATTCGAGTTGTACCGAGGAGAAGACCACGATGAAAATGTTGAGTGGCTCTCATATGAATAATTGTTGAACTAATAAAGAGCCCATTTTACCTTGTCTTCTCCTGTTGAATAAAATGTTTTGCAGATTCCAGCTTAGTCCATGGCACTCTTGCACTATTATTATTTTCTTATCATTCGGTCGTGCAAGTGAAAGGCAATAATGACGATATTCGATGAGCTGGTCGTGGCAAAGAGAAACTGGTATGAACTCGACTTGTTTTGTTTGTGTAAATATGTTTAACCTAGTATCCAGGCTTCAGCCCGTTGTGATTAAACATGTTTGCAATGACAATTAGAGATTATAGTTTCTCATGCCATGCATAAATATCTAGGAGTGAATAATGATTTATCTTGGATATCAATATATCGTTAAAATGATTGTGATGTAGTATGATGATAAGGTATCCTCCTCTGAATGTTCAAGTGGCTTGACTTGGCACATGTCCATGCATGTAGTTGAATCAAAACCAACATAGCCTCTATGATATTTATGTTCATGGTGCTCATATCCTACTCATGCTAGTGTCCAATGTTACTTACGAATAATGCCTGGTTATGATCGTTGTTACTCTCTAGCTGGCCGCTTCTCAATCTTAATTGCTAGCCTTCGCGTGTACTAAGTGGGAATTCTGCTTGTACATCAAAAACCTTGAACCCAAAGTTATTCCAGATGAGTCCACCATACCTACCTATATACGGTATTACCCTGCCGTCCTAAGTAAATTTGCATGTGCCACCTCTAAAAACTTCTAAAAATTATCCTTTTTGTGTGCCTGGATCGTTCATGGAACGACAGGAGGTGGTTGATATCTTCCATGCTAAGCGGGTTATCCTCAGGTCGAGTGTTTATTCACTCGCCATCGCACGAGAAAATGGGCGGTAATAGGGATTCCCAGTCCCGAACTCAAAAATGCAAATAATTAAACAAAACTCCCATGGGACTGATGTTGGTATGGACGACACCCGTTGTTTCGGACAAGCCGTGGAGTGTGATTAATGGTGGAGGGGGAGTAAACCTTTACTTTTATCGCTTGGGAGCCGCCACTAGCGTGCTTAGCATGGAAGATATTGATAACTGATGGTCGTGAAGTGAATAAGAAGGGTGCATGTCTCAAAATATCATTTATCTCTGTTTGAAAAAATTGAGCTCTGGCACCTCTGCAAATCACTGCTTCCCTCTGCAAAGGGACTGTCTATTTACTTTTATGTTGTGTCACCACCTTCTGAAACAAGCGCCAGAAACTGAGTAGAGCACGGCTGTCATGATTTATGCATTGTGTGTAGCTAATGTTGGGTGCATCATGACTGGATCTTTTCTACCATGAATTACAATGTTTAGTCGCTGCTTGAACTTTGGAGGTGCTCTACATTTATGTTTTGCGGTCTCAGAAAGGGCTAGCGAGATACCACTATTGTCATATTATATCATGGTTGTTTTGACAACATGTTGTTATTTGAGATATCTTATTATTGCTCGCTAGTTGATTATGTCATTGATATGAGTTAATATAATCTTTAAAGGTTATTGTTGACATGGTTAGTTATAATGTTGGCTGAAAACCTGGGTGTTGTTTAAGCTTATTTATGCAAACAAGAGCAAAAGAGTTCGTAAAAGTTTTTCTTTCTCACTTTCAGTTTATCAACTGAATTGCTTGAGGACAAGCAAAGGTTTAAGCTTGGGGGAGTTGACATGTCTCCAACGTATCTACTTTTTCTCACGCCTTTCCTCTTGTTTTGGACTCTAATTTGCATGATTTGAATGAAACTAACCCCGGACTGACGCTGTTTTCAGCAGAACTACCATGGTGTTGTTTTTGTGCAGAAATAAAAGTTCTCGGAATGAAACAAAACTTTGCGAGGATTTTTTATAGAATAAATGAGAATTACTGGAGCGAAGACCCACCAGAGAGGGGCCCCTGGGTGGGCACAACCCACCAGGGCGCGCCCCCTCTCCTGGCATGCCCAGGTGGGTTGTACCCACCTGGTGGCCCCGCGGACCTAACCCTGACACTATAAATTCCTATTTTTGGAGAAAAAATCAGGGAGAAAGAATTATCACGTTCCACGAGACGGAGCCGCCGCCAAGCCCTATTCTTCCTCGGGAGGGCAGATCTGGAGTCCGTTCGGGGCTCCGAAGAGGGGGGTCTTTGTTCTTCGTCATCACCAACCCATCTCCATCGCCAATTCCAATGTGCTCCCCACCGGGAGTGAGTAATTACTTCGTAGGCTCGCTGGTCGGTGTGGAGTTGGATGAGATTCACCATGTAATCGAGTTAGTTTTGTTAGGGCCTGATCCCTAGTATCCACTATGTTCTTAGATTGATGTTGCTATGACTTTGCTATGCTTAATGCTTGTCACTTTGGGCCCGGCTGCCATGAACTCAGATCTGAACTGTTTATGAATTCATCATTATATCCATGTTTTAGATCCGATCTTGCAAGTTATAGTCACCTACTATGTGCTATGATCCGGCAACCCCGGAGTGACAACAACCAGGCCCACTCCCGGTGATGACCGTAGTTTGAGGAGTTCATGTATTCACTATGTGTTAATGCTTTGTTCCGGTTCAGTATTAAAAGGAGGCCTTAATACCCCTTAGTTTCGAATATGGACTCCGCTGCCACGGGAGTAGGACAAAAGATGTCATGCAAGTTCTTTTAATAAAGCACGTATGACTATTTACGGAATACATGCCTACATTATATCGATGAACTGGAGCTGGTGCCGTATCGCCCTAGGTTATAACTGTCACATGATGAATATCATCCAGCAAGTCACCGATCCAATGCCTACGAATTTATATTATATTGTTCTTGCTAAGTTACTACTGCTGCCGTTACTGTTGCACTTGCTACAAAACTACTGCTATCACTGTTACTGTTACCGTTGCTGCTGTCACTACTATCAAAATTATCAAACTACTTTGCTACCGATCACTTTGCTGCAAATAATTAATCTCCAGGTGTGGTTGAATTAACAACTCAGCTGCTAATACCTTCAAATATTCTTTGGCTCCCCTTGTGTTGAATCTATAAATTTAGGTTGAATACTCTACCCTCGAAAACTGTTGCGATCCCCTATACTTGTGGGTTATCAGGACCTTTTTCTGGCACCGTTGCCGAGAGCATAGCTATATTTGTTGAGTCACTTGGGATTATTATCATATTATCACTATGAAGAATCTGAAGGATCCAAAGACTAAGATATTTCCCTCAAAGACGCGGGGAGGTAAGGAACTGCCATCCAGTTCTGCTTTAGATTCACCTTCTGTTCCGGTTCAGTATTAAAAGGAGGCCTTAATATCCCTTAGTTTCCAATATGGACCACGCTGCCACGGGATGGTAGGACAAAAGATGTCATGCAAGTTCTTTTAATAAAGCACGTATGACTATTTACGGAATACATGCCTACATGATATCGATGAACTAGAGCTGGTGCCGTATCGCCCTAGGTTATAACTGTCCATGATGAATATCATCCAACAAGTCACCGATCCAATGCCTACGAATTTATCTTATATTGTTCTTGCTAAGTTACTACTGCTGTTGTTACTGTTGCACTTGCTACAAAACTACTGCCATCACTGTTACTGTTACCGTTCCTGCTGTCACTACTATCAAAACTATCAAACTACTTTGCTACTGATCACTTTGCTGCAGATAATTAATCTCCAGGTGTGGTTGAATTGACAACTCAGCTGCTAATACCTTCAAATATTCTTTGGCTCCCCTTGTGTCGAATCTATAAATTTGGGTTGAATACTCTACCCTCAAAAACTGTTGCGGTCCCCTATACTTGTGGGTTATCAACCCGCGATTCCAACAAGGAACTCCCACTAGGGGTTATGCTGTGGGATGTCATACTGAATTATTTGTCATGGGAGACGTAGGAGATCTCCTGAAGGACGCTTCTGCCATTGCACAGAAGGACTCTTATCCTTGGTGTACATGATCTTCTCGGATCCAGGAGACTTCAGAGCTATAGGGGTGACGAAGCCAGCGTTCAGGCCAACTGAACTGATGCTTCCGTTTCGCTACATCTGCTACACATTGCTCTGCGACTTGGTGTTGCTGTGGTGATGTGTATCATTGCTCGATACAGGCCTGCCTCGAGTCCGGTTGGCATCTGCGTCTGTTATTCCCCGCTTAGATGCACCGGGCCGCCTAGCGTAAACCTGATCAGAGAAAGTGAGACCATAACGATTATGAACAATACAATTGGAAACATCGACAAACAGAATTTTACTCCACCCTATTTGTGGACGAGCCAACTATGACCATGCACTGGATGACCCATGGTACAAATTATGAGGCGACGTATGACCAGTTCGTGAAAGTTCTTGGCCTGGCGATGCTGGACGATGAAAAGGAACAGTTGAAGAAAAGGATTCACGAAGCTTGGGAGCCCCTAAAGTCCGACGAGCTGCTGCCGTTCTATGTTGAGGGGGCGGCAACCCATAAAGAATTTAAGGCCGGTAATGTGAAGTTCATGCACCCTAGGCTTGTGGCTCTCTCTCTCGTGTGCTGTGGCACATAATCATCCCGAAGCAGGGTGACAAAGGGAGTGTCCGCAAATGGGTTGCCAACCTGTTGATGCAGTTCCACAACAAGGAGGACTTCCAGGTGATGCACTTCATTTTCATTGAGATGAAGATGGCAAGCACGGATAAATGCCGTAGCCTTCCTTTCACATCATACATCTAGGCTATGCTCGATGAAGTCTGTTCACCTGTCATGAAGATTTTTTGTAGAACCAAGAGCGAGCAGTACCAGCCCGAATTAGTGTAGAGAACTGAAGATGCGGTGGCCGACAATGATGAGATCAGACATACCGATGGCATTCCTGTGGCAAACATGCCATGTGAGCCTATTACGTGCCGATCATCGAACAAGACCATGCTCGTGCTGAATATGGACTCCCTGAGGAAGCTGGAGTCTCTCACTGAGGCCCTAGACATGCTACAATCGGAGAACCGGGAGCTGAAGCAAACCGTGGGTCGGCTGGAGGAGGCGATTATCTCTCTTAGTCGGTGAAATCCGTGCGTTTGAGGCAGACCCATCCTTTTGAGTTACTGGCGCGAATTCGTGTGTTTTGGCAATGGTTCATCGAATTTGTACGTCGCCTGAAGTGTATGGACATCCATAGACTCTATGAAAGCAAGTTATATGTTGTTCGTTCTGTACTTGTAATCTTCAGAGTCTGCATCAGGAAGTTAACTCACAAAGAACCATATTGACATATTGAAGCATTAGTACATATGGCGCTAAAACACATCCCCCTTGCCAACCCAACGAGCTTTTCACACACATTAGAACATAAGAGCGTCTGAACGAAAAGTACAACCATTGCATAAAATTGCTAAAGCAACGACGGTAGCCTCTGCTTCACCCCCTGCTGCTCACGCTAGTCCGACGCGTTACGCAGAGACGACAGCAGCCACAGTGGGTGGTCACATCTTTCCGGCGATGATCCATTGTTGAGGAAGAAGCCCAATGTCGGACTACCGTCAAGGCTGTACCGACAGATTTCAGGGTGTTGAACATTTCAGTAGGAATTTCTCCGTCTAGTTGTGAAAACGCATCCTCGCTTAATGAACGAAAGCCCGTTGCCGTCTTGATCAGAAGGTGCTATGTCCATCATCAAGGGGTAGCTTTGTCCTACAAAGAGAGAGCATAAACCGAGGCCGACGATCTGCTACCACTATGCACCTTCAAAATGGCCACCCAGTCCGTCAAACTGGAACACCTGGCAACTGCGGGTTGGGTAAGGACTCATGATTCGATCTTCGTGGAGCACGCCCTGCTCCTGCCCTGTCACACTGCCGCCCGAGTAGACAACGTACATGATGTTTGGGTGATCACTTGAGTCTGGCACCAGGTTCCAGTGTTTCGGCCGCCGTTCGTCGTGCATTAGTGGTGCCTATAGGAACATTGGTGGAAACCACATTCCTGTTATTTTAACCACACGAGATTACCATTCGTAGTCTTGCCAGCAACATAAGTGAAAGAAACATACTTAGGTGCACGTACCGTATGTTGAAGGATCCCACACAAAGCAAGTGTCGGCTGTTGTGACCACGCAAATTCGGCCAGCGACGTACACCGCATCCTCATAGTAGTGTGGTGCCAAAGCAACCGGAGACATTATTTGCCAAGGTTGTGCAGCATAATTGAAACCTATGTTCATGGTGATTGCTTTGTCGAAGACCTCAACGACGATGTAATCCGTGTACCCAAATCTTCTTGTTGGCGGATGGGCGATGGAAACCTTGCGTAGTTCGACCCTAACATGGTTATAGTCGAAATCCATCGACCCGAAAATGTGCACGGGGATGAATCCTTGTGTAGAAAGGGGTGGAAGCTATACGTTGTGACCTGTGTACACATTGTGCAGGACAATGTCGCCTCCTCGATCGATGATGGCCAGCCAGTCGCCGTTCGCTGCAAAATAGTACTACATCGTAAGCAGTGGAAACATGTCAATGAGAAGATGGTCTGGGAGAAGATGATTGGTTGGTGTGGGCGCAAACCTGGGGGAAACAAGCCTTGTCAGGAGGAGGTTCGTACAAGATCCTCGTCATCATGACCGGCGAGTCCATCAGCGTCAGAATACAGCTATGTCCAGACATCGGAGGGCCCGCCTCCCAGCTGACATAGTCTTCGAGGATGGCGGGCATGTCCAACATGTTTTCCACCGGCGGATCAACTCGAGCCACGGTGAGGCGAAGGCTGTTGTGGCTACCAGCCAGTCGAATGTGCTGCAGAATGTCGAGCCGCTCCATCATAACCCCGAGTGTGTCGTCCTGCATCGCCGGCAAGCCTTCTACGGGTTCAGCGTGGGGTTCCAGCGCAGCCATGGCTTTGGCTTTGAGAGAGGCCGGGAGTGGAAAGGATCACAGAGCGGTTCTAGTGTGGCATTGTGATTGTGAGGAAGTGCGGGTGGAGAAGATGGAGTGGTGGTGGCAACTGCCGTGCGGCGGTTCGACTGGATGGATCGCCTCGAATGTGAGCGGTTGCTAAAGCTTGTGAATGGCTTGCCCATGGCGCGTAGGTACAGCCTGGTAAATAAATTCCTACGCGCACGCGGTGCCAAATGGATATACGTGTCAAACGGCAGAGCGCGTACGTAAAAGGCGTGTCACTTGAGGTGTACAAAAGGTCAGCATCTTTGTGCCGGTTATAGCGCCTAGTCTATGAACATATTTAATTTTGCTGCGACTGCATGGGGTAGCGTGTTGTCAAGCAGCAAGTAAAGTTAGATGGTCTGACCGCTATTTAGCGCCTAAGCAGTGCGCGCGACAAGACTTGTATGATGGGACTACGCTTGGCCGCGTGTTGTCAAGCGCAACCATAAAGGCAGATGATCTTACTGGTCATGCAGCGCCTCAACATTACGTGCCTCCAATAAGAGTACCATGTTGACTGCGCTTGGGCAGCGTGTTGTCAAGTAGTAGACGCCAGAAAGTCATTTGGTCAGACGGGTCTTGAAGCGCCTAGGCAGTGCACGCGGCACATTAGGTAAGATTGTCTGTGTCATACTTGGTCGCGCCTGGTGTATTGGCGTGTTCAAGCTCGCTCTGTGAGTCCAACATGTGCACTGCAAGATTGTTACGATGGATCAACGTGTTGTGAAGGTGCTCAAGTTTTGTTGTGCACGGAAGAAAGCTATTAATAATCACATAAGCAAGCATGACGACATAGGGTACTAAACCACACCCACAGAACGGGCAATGCCAACCAGTTGTTCGTACATAAGTAACCGAAAAGAACTATGACGACTAGTACAATCATTACATAGGAGGTAAATAATGTCATGACAAATTGTCCATGTGAGTTACGATAGCCTACTTCACTCCCCCTATGGCTGATGCCAGTCGGCCATGTTACACAGAGACGGCACCAGCCATACTGGATGGTCAAATCTTTCCGGCGACGATCCGTACTTGAGGAAGATGCCAACGTCGGAGTACCGTCAAGGCTGTACCGGCAGATGTCAGGGAGGGGACCATTCCAGCAGGTAGTGCGGCGTCTAGCTGTGAAAACACATCCTCGCTTAAGGAAAGGTAGGCCATTGCTGTCTTCATCAGAAGGTGGTATGTCCATCTTCATGGGGTAGCTTTGTCCAACAAAGAGAGAGCCTGAACCGAGGTCGACGATCTAGTGCCACTGCGCACCTTCGAAATGGCCAGCCAGTCCGTCGAAGCGGAACACCTGGCAACTGAGTGATGGTATGGACGCACAATTCAATCTTCATGGTCGACGCCCTACTCCTGCCCTGCCACCATGCCGCCAAAGCGCACAACATACATGCGGTTTGGGTGATCAATCGTGTCATGTAGCGGCCCGTCGAGCATGGGCGGTGCCTGTAGGCGCCTAGGTGGAGCCAGTGTTCCTGGTGTGTACACATAAATAGATTACAAGGCCAATCATGCAACACAAATGAGAGAGATAGTTGTGTCAAATGATCTGGCTTTCATGTACGTACCGTAGTTTGAATGATCCCACACAAAGCAAGTTCTGCCTGTGGTAACCACGCAGATTCGGCCGGCGACGTACACCGCATCCTCATAGTAGTGCAGTGCCAAAGCAGCCAGAGACATTATTTGCCACCTGTCTGCAGCATGGTTGAACATGGCGATTGCTTTGTCGAAGATCGCTATGACAATTTAATCGGTGTACCCGAATCTTCTGGTTGGTGGATCGGCGATTGCAACCTTGAGCAGCTCCACCCTGAAATGGTTGTACCCGAATTCGAGCCTCCTAGAAATCTGCACTGGGTCGAATCCTTGTGCAGACAGTGCTGGCAGGTTTATGTTGTGACCACTGTACACATTGTGGAGGTGAATGTCGCCTCCCAGATCGATAAAGGCAAGCCAATCGCCGTTCGGTCCCAAAAAGTACTACATTGTACAAAGTGGAAACGTATGAACGAACTAGTTGGTTGCCGATGCATCCTAAATTACAACTGTGTGGGATCTGGGAGAAGATGATTTGTGGTTGGTCGCAAACCTGGGAGACACAAGACTTCTAGGAGGAGGTTCGTACAAGAGCCTCTTCGTCATGCGCGGTGAGTCCGTCGGGGTCAATAGACGCCCGCGTCCAGGGCCGACCTCCCAGTGAACATCTTCTTCGAGGACGGCGGGCA
This sequence comes from Triticum aestivum, assembly GCF_018294505.1. Classification (NCBI taxonomy): domain Eukaryota; kingdom Viridiplantae; phylum Streptophyta; class Magnoliopsida; order Poales; family Poaceae; genus Triticum; species Triticum aestivum. The sequence goes on along the minus strand of NC_057811.1, from coordinate 135,157,346 downwards.
TGTCCTGCACGCTGTCCACCTCCCGATCAACTCGACGCACAACCTTTTCAAGGCTGCAGTGGCTTCCAGCAACTCGAATGTGCTCCAGCACATGGGAGCGCGCCATCGTAACCATGAGGGTGTCGTCCTGCAGTGCCGGCAAGCCTTGCAGGGGTTCACCGTGGGGCTCCGGCCTAGCCATGGGAGTGTAAGGGATTCTTGGAGGGAGAGACAGACATCGGTAGTGGAAGGGATCGCTGTGTGGTTCTGTTAGGGAGAGGAGATGTAGTGGTGTTGGCAACTGCCCTGCGCCGGTTCAACTGACAGGATCAATCGTGCGCAATTAGAGCGGTTGCTGAACGGCACGTACCGCGCCTAGGGACTAAGCGTGAAATGACATTTACCGCACCTAGGTGTTTCCATGACTACCCAGGGACTAAGCGTGGAACGACACTTACCGCGCCAAGGCAGTATGCATTTTAATTGAGTTGTGCGAAACTCTGGGCTGGATCTTTTGACGATTGTAGGCAGTGCACCACTATGACTGGTACGATGGGACTGTATGGTGCCATCTTGTTCTCAAGCATGCGTGCTCGCCTAGGAAAAATAGTGGTGTCTGGCTTTTCATGGAGCGCCTAGGCAGATACCGTGGCGTCCTGTGACAAGACCTGTCATGGTGTGCACAACACGCTACTTTGACATCACCTATCTAGTGGCCTACGGAGACCGGTCCAACCATAAACACGCCAATTGATCAGAGCACTGCATACCTTGCGATCTCTGTAACGCAGGCCTGATTTACCGTAACTATGGCAAGTAACACGCCAAGTGATTTAGTGTTTTCGTTCAGATACCTATTTTCTTTGGAAGTACATAAACATGCCAATTGACCATAGTAGTGCAGAGACGCCACTCCAGCACAACACGACTGCACGCGTGCCTTCACTTAGCATACGTGGTGTTCACCATGCTTGAAACTATTAATGCATCTCAGTAAAATACGGTTCACACGACATCTCGAAATACATGGTTGACATAACTTATGACTATAATTACATGCTTCAGGAAAGTTCAGATTGACCGTTATGTTGGGACGGACTACCTATTGCCACTCATCTCTGTTACACATAGATGGCACTAACCAGACTGGTTTGCCATGCCGTTCTTCTTCACATCTCTTCAGGCACACGCCCAGCGTAGGAGGACCATCAAGGCTGTACAGGCACAAGTCTGGTAGACGACCTATCTCTGTGCTGGTGCGGCTACGAGCTGTGAAAAACACACCTTCATTTCAGGAAAGGAAGGCCATTTTGATCATGGTCCGAATGGGGCATCTCTAGCATCAATGGATAGCTATGTCCAATGAATATAGATCTCACACCCAAGTGCCAAAAGTTGTGCCGACGTGCACCTTCGAGATCTCCATCCAATCCTTCGACGTGGAGCAGCTGGCAAATAAGCCCTGAGTACGAACGGAGGGTTCAATCTTGATGTTGAAACTCTTCCTCCCCTCCTGTCACGTAGCCGCCCGTAATCACAAGAAACATACTGTTCGGGAGCTCGTCGTCATTAGGCATGAGGTTCCAAAACAACGTCTCGGGTATAGGGCTGATGTTCAAAATTGGAGGCTGAATGCACCTTGGTTGTGCCCGTGTGCCTAAATTTGATGCCAGATTAGTACAAGCACTTACAGAGTAGTACATGAAAAAGCATTGAAACAGATAAAGCCTATGCACTACCTGATTATCTAGCCTAGTCGTTGTCGGAGATGTCGACTATCTCCGTGCCCGGAGGCGGGTACATGGGCGGCAGACATAGCTCCCCCGCCGGCCGGTCGTCCTCTAGCTGCGGCTCGTGCGGCAGCTGCGCCTCCACCGGTTGCTGCGCGACAACCTGCGCATCCTCCGCCTACTGCGCGGTGGCCTGCGCATCCAGCTCCGCGGAGGCATGCTGGATTAACCGCCGGTTTGCCTCATCAAGGATGGACTCCAGGATGGCTTGCTGCTCAGCCATCTGATCCGCTTGGGCGACAGCGGACTCCGCCTCCGACTGCTCCATGTCAAAGCCTCCGGCCGGCGGCACGTCCTCGTCCTCCAGCTCATACGCAAAGTCCATCGGATATGGCTCCTCCTCCACATCCGGCAGCATCTCCTCGTTGTTCGCATGCTCCTCCTCATCCTGTAGCTCCTCCTCCTCCGCGCGCTCCTGCTCCTCAACCTCACCTTGTAGCTGTTGGGGAATGTAGTATTTCAAAAAAATTCCTACGATCACGCAAGATCTATCTAGGAGAAGCATAGCAACGAGCGGGGAGAGTGTGTCCATGTACCCTCGTAGACCAAAAGCGGAAGCATTAAGTAACGTGGTTGATGTAGTCGAACGTCTTCGCGATCCAACCGATGAAGTACCGAGCGCACGACACCTCCGATCTGCACACGTATAACTCGGTGACGTCCCTCAAACTCTAGATCCAGCTGAGGCCGAGGGAGCGTTTCGTCAGCACGACGGCGTGGTGATAGTGATGATGAAGTTACCGACGCAGGGCTTCGCCTAAGCACTACGACAATATGATCGAGGTGGAAATCTGTGGAGGGGGGCACTGCACACGGCTAAGAAATCAACTTGTGTGTCTATGGGGTGCCCCCCTCCCGTATATAAAGGAGTGGAGGAGGGGGCCGGCCGGCCTCATGGGGCGCGCCCCAAGGGGGGGAATCCTACTCCTACTAGGAATAGTTTCCCCCCTTTCCTAGTCCAACTAGGAGGGGAAGGAAGGGGAAGAGGGAGAGAAGGAAAGGGGGCCCGACCCCCCTCCCCAATTTGGATTGGGCTTGGGGGGGGGGGCGCATCCACCTGGCCACCTCCTCCTCTCTTCCACTAAGGCCCATGAAGGCCCATTAACCCCCCTGGGGGTTTCGGTAACCCCCCGGTACTCCGGAAAATGCCCGAACTTATCCGAAACCTTTTCGGTGTCCAAACATAACCTTCCAATATATGAATCTTCATGTCTCGACCATTTCGAGACTCCTCGTGATGTCTGTGACCATATCCAGGACTTCGAACTACCTTCGGTACATCAAAACACATAAACTCATAATACCGATCGTCATCGGACGTTAAGCGTGCGGACCCTACGGGTTCGAGAACTATGTAGACATGAGCGAGACTCATTTCCGGTCAATAACCAATAGCGGAACCTGGATGCTCATATTGACTCCCACATATTCTACGAAGATCTTTATCGGTCAAACCACATAACAATATACGTTGTTCCCTTTGTCATCAATATGTTACTTGCCCGTGATTCGATCGTCGGTATCACTATACCTAGTTCAATCTCGTTACCGGCAAGTCTCTTTACTCGTTCCGTAATGCATCATCCCGCAATTAACTCATTAGTCACATTGCTTAAAAGGCTTATAATGTTGTTCATTACCGAGAGGGCCCATAGATACCTCTCCGACAATCGGAGTGACAAATCCTAATCCCGATCTATGCCAACTCAACAAACACCATCGGAGACACCTGTAGAGCATCTTTATAATCACCCAGTTAAGTTGTGACGTTTGATAGCACACTAAGTGTTCCTTCGGTATTCGGGAGTTGCATAATCTCATAGTCATAGGAACATGTATAAGTCATGAAGAAAGCAATAGCAACAAACTAAACGATCATCGTGCTAAGCTAACGGATGGGTCTTGTTAATCACATCATTCTCTAATGATGTGATCCGTTCATCAAATGACAACTCATGTCTATGGCTAGGAAACTTAACCATCTTTGATTAATGAGCTAGTCAAGTAGAGGCATACTAGTGACACTCTGTTTGTCTATGTATTCACACATGTACTTAGTTTCCGGTTAATACAATTATAGCATGAATAATAAACATTTATCACGTTATAAGGAAATATAAATAACAACTTTATTATTGCCTCTAGGGCATAATTCCTTCATTCTCCCACTTGCACTAGAGTCAATAATCTAGATTACATAGTAATGATTCTAACACCCATGGAGTCTTGGTGCTGATCATGTCTTGGTCGTGAGAGAGGCTTAGTCAACGGGTCTGCAACATTCAGATCCGTATGTATCTTGCAAATCTCTATGTCTCCCTCCTTGACTTGATCGAGGATGGAATTGAAGCATCTCTTGATGTGGTTGGTTCTCTTGTGAAATCTAGATTCCTTTGCCAAGGCAATTGCACCAGTATTGTCACAAAATATTTTCATTGGACCCGATGCACTAGGTATGACACCTAGATCGGATATGAACTCCTTCATCCAGACTCCTTCATTTGCTGCTTCCGAAGCAGCTATGTACTCCACTTCACAAGTAGATCCCGCCACGACGCTTTGCTTAGAACTGCACCAACTGACAGCACCACCGTTCAATATAAATACGTATCCGGTTTGCGACTTAGAGTCATCCGGATCACTGTCAAAGCTTGCATCGACGTAACGATTTACGACGAGCTCTTTGTCACCTCCATAAACGAGAAACATATCCTTAGTCCTTTACAGGTATTTCAGGATGTTCTTGACCGCTGTCCAGTGATCCACTCCTGGATTACTTTGGTACCTCCCTGCTAAACTAATAGCACGGCACACATCAGGTCTGGTACACAGCATTGCATACATGATAGAACCTATGGCTGAAGCATAGGGAATGACTTTCAGTTTCTCTCTATCTTCTGCAGTGGTCGGGCATTGAGTCTCACTCAACTTCACACCTTGTAACACATGTAAGAAACCTTTCTTTGCTTGATCCATTTTGAACTTCTTCAAAACTTTATCAAGGTATGTGCTTTGTGAAAGTCCAATTAAGCGTCTTGATCTATCTCTATAGATCTTGATGCCCAATATATAAGCAGCTTCACCGAGGTCTTTCATTGAAAAACTTTTATTCTAGTATCCTTTTATGCTATCCAGAAATTCTATATCATTTCCAATCAATAATATGTCATCCACATATAATATTAGAAATGCTATAGAGCTCCCACTCACTTTCTTGTAAATACAGGCTTCTCCAAAAGTCTGTAAAACCATATGCTTTGATCACACTATCAAAATGTTTATTCCAACTCCGAGATGCTTGCAACAGTCCATAAATGGATTGCTGGAGCTTGCACACTTTGTTAGCATCCTTTGGATCGATAAAACCTTCGGGTTGCATCATATAAAACTCTTCTTCCAGAAATCCATTCAGGAATGCAGTTTTGACATCCATTTGCCAAATTTCATAATCATAAAATGCGGCAATTGCTAACACGATTCGGACGGACTTAAGCATCGCTACGGGTGAGAAGGTCTCTTCATAGTCAACTCCTTGAACTTGTCAAAAACCTTTCGCAACAAGTCGTGCTTTGTAGACAGTAACATTACCGTTAGCGTCAGTCTTCTTCTTGAAGATCCATTTATTCTCTATGGTTTGCCGATCATCGGGCAAGTCAACCAAAGTCCATACTTTGTTCTCATACATGGATCCCATCTCAGATTTCATGGCCTCAAGCCATTTCGTAGAATCTAGGCTCATCATCGCTTCCTCATAGTTCGTAGGTTCGTCATGGTCAAGTAACATGACCCCCAGAACAGGATTACTGTACCACTCTGGTGCGGATCTTAATCTGGTTGACCTACGAGGTCCGGTAGTAACTTGATCAGAAGTTTCATGATCATCATCATTAGCTTCCTCACTAATTGGTGTAGAAATCACAGGAACTGATTTTTGTGATGAACTACTTTCCATTATGGGAGCAGGTACAGTTACCTCATCAAGTTCTACTTTCCTCCCACTCACTTCTTTCGAGGGAAACTCCTTGTCTAGAAAGGATCCATTCTTAGCAATGAATATCTTGCCTTCAGATCTTTGATAGAAGGTGTACCCAACAATCTCCTTTGGATATGATATGAAGACACATTTCTCCGATTTGGGTTCGAGCTTATCAGGTTGAAGCTTTTTCACATAAGCATTGCAGCCCCAAACTTTAAGAAACGACAACTTGGGTTTCTTGCCAAACCACAGTTCATATGGTGTGGTCTCAACGGATTTCGATGGTGCCCTATTTAATGTGAATGCAGCCGTCTCTAAAGCATAACCCCAAAACGATAGCGGTAAATCAGTAAGAGACATCATAGATCGCACCATATCTAATAAAGTGCGGTTGCGACGTTCGGACACACCATTGCATTGTGGTGTTCCGGGTGGCGCGAGTTGCGAAACTATTCCGCATTGTTTCAAATGAAGACCAAACTCGTAACTCAAATATTCTCCTCCACGATCAGATCATAGAAAATTTATTTTCTTGTTACGATGATTTTCCACTTCACTCTGAAATTCTATGAACTTTTCAAATGTTTCAGACTTATGTTTCATCAAGTTGATATACCCATATCTGCTCAAATCATCTGTGAAGGTAAGAAAATAACGATACCCTCCGCGAGCCTCAACACTCATCGGACCGCATACATCAGTATGTATTATTTCCAACAAGTCTGTTGCTCGCTTCATTGTTCCGGAGAACGGAGTCTTAGTCATCTTGCACATGAGGCATTGTTCACAAGCATCAAGTGATTCATAATCAAGTGATTCCAAAAGCCCATCAGCATGGAGTTTCTTCATGCGCTTTACACCAATATGACCTAAACGGCAGTGCCACAAATAAGTTGCACTATCATTATTAAACTTATATCTTTTGGCTTCAATACTATGAATATGTGTGTCACTACTATCGAGATTTAGTAAAAATAGACCACTCATTAAGGGTGCATGACCATAAAAGATATTACTCATATAAATAGAACAACCATTATTCTTTGATTTAAATGAATAACTCTCTCGCATCAAACAAGATCCAGATATAATGTTCATGCTTAACGCTGGCACCAAATAACAATTATTCAGGTCTAAAACTAATCTCGAAGGTAGATGTAGAGGTAGCGTGCCGACGACGATCACATCGACTTTGGAACCATTTCCCACACGCATCGTCACCTCGTCCGTCGCCAATCTTCGCTTAATCCGTAGTCCCTGTTTCGAGTTGCAAATATGAGCAACAGAACCAGTATCAAATACCCAGGCACTACTGCGAGCATTAGTAAGGTACACATCAATGACATGTATATCAAATATACCAGTCACTTTGCCATCCTTCTTATCCGCCAAATACTTGGGGCACTTCAGTTTCCAGTAACCGGTCCCTTTGCAGTAGAAGCACTCAGTCTCAGGCTTAGGTCCAGACTTGGGCTTCTTCACTTGAGCAGCAACTTGCTTGCCGTTCTTCTTGAAGTTCCCCTTCTTCCCGTTACCTTTTTTCTTGAAACTGGTGGTCTTGCTGACCATCAACACTTGATGCTCCTTCTTGATTTCTACCTCCACAGCCTTTAGCATCATGAAGAGCTTGGGAATTGTCTTATCCATCCCTTGCATATTATAGTTCATCACGAAGCTTTTGTAGCTTCGTGGCAGTGATTGAAGAACTCTATCAATGACACTATCATCGGGAAGATTAACTCCCAGTTGAGTCAAGTGGTTGTGGTACCCAGACATTCCGAGTATGTGTTCACTGACAAAACTATTCTCCTCCATTTTGCAGCTGTAGAACTTGTTGGAGACTTCATATCTCTCAATCCGGGCATTTGCTTGAAATATTAACTTCAACTCCTGGAACATCTCATATGCTCCATGACGTTCAAAACGTCGTTGAAGTCCCGGTTCTAAGCCGTAGAGCATGGCACACTGAACTATCGAGTAGTCATCAGCTTTGCTCTGCCAGACGTTCTTAACGTCATCATCAGCATCTGATGCAGGCCTTGCACCTAGCGGTGCTTCCAGGACGTAATTCTTTTGTGCAGCAATGAGGATAAACCTCAAGTTATGGACCCAGTCCATGTAGTTGCTACCATCATCTTTCAACTTAGCTTTCTCTAGGAACGCATTAAAATTCAAAGGAACAGTAGCACGGGCCATTGATCTACAACAACATAGACATGCAAAATACTATCAGATACTAAGTTCATGATAAATTAAAGTTCAATTAATCATATTACTTAAGAACTCCCACTTAGATAGACATCACTCTAATCATCTAAGTAATCACGTGATCCAAATCAACTAAACCATGTCCGATCATCACGTGAGATGGAGTAGTTTTCAATGGTGAACATCACTATGTTGATCATATCTACTATATGATTCACGCTCGACCTTTCGGTCTCAGTGTTCCGGGGCCATATCTGTATATGCTAGGGTCGTCAAGTTTAACCTGAGTATTCTGCGTGTGCAAAACTGGCTTGCACCCGTTGTATGTGAACGTCGATCTTATCACACCCGATCATCACGTGGTGTCTCGACACGACAAACTGTCGCAACGGTGCATACTCAGGCACGACGAACAGTGCAACGGTGCAAAATAAGAGGCATAAAAGATAAACATCACATGCAATCAAAATATGTGACATGATATGGCCATCATCATCTTGTGCCTTTGATCTGCATCTCCGAAGCACCGTCATGATCACGATCATCACCGACTTGACACCTTAATCTCCATTGAAGCATCGTTGTCGTCTCGCCAACTATTGCTATCACGACTATCGCTACCGCTTATGTTGGGGAACGTAGTAATTTCAAAAAATTTCCTACGCACACGCAAGATCATGGTGATGCATAGCAACGAGAGGGGAGAGTGTTGTCCACGTACCCTCGTAGACCAAAAGCGGAAGCGTTAACACAACGCGGTTGATGTAGTCGTACATCTTCACGATCTGACCGATCAAGTACCGAACGCACGACACCTCCGAGTTCAGCACACGTTCAGCTCGATGACGTCCCTCGAACTCCGATCCAGCCGAGTGTTGAGGGAGAGTTTCGTCAGCACGACGGCGTGGTGACGATGATGATGTTCTACCGACGCAAGGCTTCGCCTAAGCTCCGCAACGATATTATCGAGGTGTAATATGGTGGAGGGGGGCACCGCACACGGCTAAAATATCGTATATCAATTGTGTGTCCAGAGGTGCCCCCCTGCCCCCGTATATAAAGGAGCAAGGGGGGAGGCCGGCTGGCCCTTGGGGGGCGCCAAAGAGGGGGGGAGTCCTCCTCCTAGTAGGAGTAGGACTCCCCTTTCCTAGTCCAACTAGGAAGAGAGAAGGACAGAGAGGGAGAGGGAGAGGGAAAGAGGGCCGCGCCCCCCTGCCCTACTCCAATTCGGACTCCCCATGGGAGGGGGCGCGCCACCTCCTGGGCTGCTGCCCTCTCTCTCCCCTCAGGCCCACTAAGGCCCAATACTTCCCCGGGGGGTTCCGGTAACCCCTCCGGCACTCCGGTTTTATCCGAAACTTCTCCGGAACACTTCCGGTGTCCGAATATAGTCGTCCAATATATCAATCTTTATGTCTCGACCATTTCGAGACTCCTCGTCATGTCCGTGATCACATCCGGGACTCCGAACAACCTTCGGTACATCAAAACATATAAACTCATAATATAACTGTCATCGTAACTTTAACCGTGCGGACCCTACGGGTTCAAGAACTATGTAGACATGACCGAGACACCTCTCCGGTCAATAACCAATAGCGGAACCTGGATGCTCATATTGGTTCCCACATATTCTACGAAGATCTTTATCGGTCAGACCGCATAACAACATACGTTGTTCCCTTTGTCATCGGTATGTTACTTGCCCGAGATTCGATCGTCGGTATCTCGATACCTAGTTCAATCTCGTTACCGGCAAGTCTCTTTACTCGTTCCGTAATACATCATCCCGCAACTAACTCATTAGTCACAATGCTTGCAAGGCTTATAGTGATGTGCATTACCGAGTGGGCCCAGAGATACCTCTCCGACAATCGGAGTGACAAATCCTAATCTCGAAATACGCCAACCCAACAAGTACCTTTTGGAGAGACCTGTAGAGCACCTTTATAATCACCCAGTTATGTTGTGACGTTTGGTAGCACACAAAGTGTTCCTCCGGTAAACGGGAGTTGCATAATCTCATAGTCATAGGAACATGTATAAGTCATGAAGAAAGCAATAGCAACATACTAAACGATCGAGTGCTAAGCTAACGGAATGGGTCAAGTCAATCACGTCATTCTCCTAATGAGGTGATCCCGTTAATCAAATGACAACTCATGTCTATGGCTAGGAAACATAACCATCTTTGATTAACGAGCTAGTCAAGTAGAGGCATACTAGTGACACTCTGTTTGTCTATGTATTCACACATGTATTATGTTTCCGGTTAATACAATTCTAGCATGAATAATAAACATTTATGATGATATAAGGAAATAAATAATACTTTATTATTGCCTCTAGGGCATATTTCCTTCAGCTTAGTCATAAATTAAAGCAATTACATGGCGATTGCATTTCATACAATAAAGCGACAACCATAAGGCTCCTGCTAGTTGCCGATAACTTTTACAAAACATGATCATCTCATACAACAATTTATATATCATCACGTCTTGACCATATCACATCACAACATTCCTGCAAGAACAAGTTAGACATCCTCTACTTTGTTGTTGCATGATTTACGTGGCTGCTACAGGCTTAGCAAGAACCGTTCTTACCTACGCATCAAAACCACAACGATTTTTCGTCAAGTGTGTTGTTTTAACCTTCAACAAGGACTGGGCATAGGCACACTCGATTCAACTAAAGTTGGAGAAACAGCCACCCACTAGCCACCTGTCTGCGAAGCACGGCGGTAGAACCAGTCTCATGAAAGCAGTCATGTCATGTCGGTCTGGGCCGCTTCATCCAACAACAACGCCGAATCAAAGTATGACATGCTCGTATGCAGTATGACTATTATCGCCCACAACTCTTTGTGTTCTACTCGTCCATATAACATCTACGCATAGACCTGGCTCTGATGCCACTCTTGGGGAACGTAGTATTTCAAAAAAATTCCTATGACCACGCAAGATCTATCTAGGAGAAGCATAGCAACGAGCGGGGAGAGTGTGTCCACGTACTCTCGTAGACCGTAAGCGGAAGCGTTAAGTAACGCGGTTGATATAGTCGAACGTCTTCGCGATCCAACCGATCAAGTACTGAACGCACGACACCTCCGCGATCTGCACACGTACAGCTCAGTGACGTCCCTCGAACTCTAGATCCAGCTGAGGCCGAGGGAAAGTTTCGTCAGCATGATGGCGTGGTGACGGTGATGATGAAGTTACCGACGCAGGGCTTCGCTTAAGCACTACGACAATATGATCGAGGTGGAAATCTATGGATGGGGGCACCGCACACGACTAAGAAATCAGCTTGTGTGTCTATGGGGTGCCCCCTCCCCCGTATATAAAGTAGTGGAGGAGGGGGCCGGCCGGCCTCATGGGGCGCGCCCCAAGGGGGGAAATCCTACTCCTACTAGGAGTAGGTTCCCCCCTTTCCTAGTCCAACTAGGAGGGGAAGGAAGGGGAAGAGGGAGAGAAGGAAAGGGGGGCCGGCCCCCCTCCCCAATTCGTATTGGGCTTGAGGGGTGCGCGCCTCCACCTGGCTGCCTCCTCCTCTCTTCCACTAAGGCCCATGAAGGCCCATTTAGCCCCCGGGGGGTTCCGGTAACCCCCCGGTACTCCAGAAAATGCCCGAACTTATCCAAAACTTTTCCGGTGTCCAAACATAACCTTCCAATATATCAATCTTCATGTCTCGACCATTTAGAGACTCCTTGTCATGTCCGTGATCATATCCGGGACTCCGAACTACCTTCGGTACATCAAAACACATAAACTCATAATACCGATCGTCATCGAACGTTAAGCGTGCGGACCCTACGGGTTCGAGAACTATGTAGACATGACCGAGACTCATTTCCGGTCAATAACCAATAGCAGAACCTGGATACTCATATTGGCTCCCACATATTCTGTGAATATTTTTATCGGTCAAACCACATAACAACATACGTTGTTCCTGTTGTCATCGGTATGTTACTTGCCCGAGATTCGATCATCGGTATCACTATACCTAGTTCAATCTCATTACCAGCAAGTCTCTTTACTCGTCTCGTAATGTATCATCCCACAAATAACTCATTAGTCACATGACTTGCAAGGCTTATAGTGATGTGCATTACCGAGAGGGCCCAGAGATACCTCTCTAACAATCGGAGTGACAAATCCAAATCTCGATCCATTCCAACTCAACAAACACCATCGGAGACACCTGTAGAGTATCTTTATAATCAACCAGTTACGTTGTGACGTTTGATAGCACACTAAGTGTTCCTCCGGTATTCGGGAGTTGCATACTCTCATAGTCATAGGAACATGTATAAGTCAGGAAGAAAGCAATAGCAACAAACTAAACAATCATCGTGCTAAGCTAACGGATGGATCTTGTTAATCAAATCATTCTCTAATTATGTGATCCCGTTTATCAAATGACAACTCATGTCTATGGCTAGGAAACTTAACCATCTTTGATTAACGAGCTAGTCAAGTAGAGGCATACTAGTGACACTCTGTTTGTCTATGTATTCACACATGTACTAAGTTTCTGGTTAATACAATTCTAGCATGAATAATAAACATTTATCATGATATAAGGAAATATGAACAATAACTTTATTATTGCCTCTAGGGCATATTTCCTTCAGTAGCCCATCCTCCTCCTCCTCCGCACGCTCCTGCTCCTCCAGCTCACACTGTAGCCCCCATCCTCCTCCCACAAGCGCTCGTGCTCCTCCACCTCATACTGTAGCCCCTCATCCTCCTCCCACGCATGCTCGTGCGCTCCACCACCTCATACTGTAACCCCTCCTCCTCCTCCTCTTCCTCCGTGCGCTTGTGCTCCTCCAACTCATACGGTAGCCCATCCTCCTCGTCTTCCACGTGCTCCAGATCTTCGTCAAACTTTATCTCCTACTGTCCCTCCTCCTCGAGGTCATGCTCCTCCGGATCCGCGTGCTCCTCGTACTCCCCCTCCTCCGTCTGCTCCTGATCTTCCTCATCCGGCAGCTCCTCCTCATCCTCTGCCTGCTTGTTCTCCGTTTCCGGCGAGTCTGGAGGCAGCCCGGCAGAGATGCAGGCAGCTCGAGCGGTGGCCCTAGCCCGGATCTCCTGCTCGTTCTCGTACCGGCACTCCGGCTTCACCATGGCGAAGGTTGTCATGTTCTTCCTGACCATGGCGAAGCAGGAGAGCGTGCGAAGAGCGCCGGAGCGCGAGAATGGTGGTGGAGGGGCTCAAGACTGCAACACGGATAGGGAGGAGGTGGTTCTTCTAGGGGGACTCCGGCCGGGTTAAATACCCGAATTTGCCCTGGGGCGGCGAAGCACACCGTCCTTAGCACACACACAACATGTGTACATGGTCTAAGTTCATTAAACTAAGCCTATGAACATATGATCGGTGGATGCGCTGCTTATGAAGTACTAACCGCATGTTGTAGGATCCCACACGAAGCAGGTTCCGCCACTGGTGATAGCACATATTCAGCCGGCATGGTACACGGCATCTTTGTAGTACTCGGGAGCCAAAGTGGTAGGAGACGTGAGTTTCCAACTTGACTCAGCTAGATTGTCCCCGGTGCTTACCGCTATCGTGATGTTAAAAACAACAAGGACGATGTAGTCTCTGTACCCGTACAACCGAGAAGGGGGTTGTGCGATCGCAACCTTCAGGAGCTTCGCAATTGCGTTGTTCTACGTGAACAATTGATTGCATCGTAGGTGGAGTGCCTGGAAACCTTGTGCCGATATCATTGGTAGTTGTATGTTTACGGCGTTGTACATGTTGCGCAACTGCATTTTGCCTTTCCCATCCATTGATGCTATCCAGTCCTCGTTGGCGATACTTCATCAAATCCTTAAGAAAAGAACCAATTTTACAACTTGTTCATATGCCTGTGCCACAAACCAGCTAACTACGTAATGAAATCAGTAAGAAATATATGCTCTCTACCACTGGTACCCTCTTACCTGTCTCGTGGAATCATAGCCATCAAGAATCGTCCCCATCATCGCAGGGGAGTCCATAGGACTTAGCATACACCGTCATGTATGTTGCCCCGGCCCTGCCATGGGGGATACATCGTCCTCGAGGACGGCGGGCATGTCCAGGGCCTTGGCCACCGCCGGAGATAGTCTTGGTAGGGACTGCACAAGGCTACCATCGGAGCCAACAACTCTATGCACTGCAGCATGTCGACGCGCGACAGAGTGTCGCATAGGGTGTCATCCTGCATAGCTGTGAGTGCTTGACCCGGTGGCGGAGGCGGCTGGGCCGCCATGGCTTCGTTGTGGTAGGGAAGTAAGCGGGAAGGGGGTAGGAGCTGCCACGGGATTACTGATAGGGTTGTGGGGGGTGAGGAACGGAACTGAGTGCTAGTTTCATGTCATGTAAACTATTGGAGGGTCTGACCAGTAAAGACCGACTAAGCATTGAACATGTTATGTGTGCTCGCTTTGCCCATCTTTGAAAAGCTCTGAAGGCTATGTCTCACATACTGAATAACCATCCAAAAGGTGATGCCATGTAAACAGCAAGCCAGTAGAAGTTCTCCCAGACTCCCACCTCTTGAAACATAACACAAAATGGCGCTGTTGGGCCGCGATAGCAATTCCTGTGATGGAGAGGACTTCGAAGTCACCGGGATGAACGTGAGTACACATTTCGCCTTCTTTATTACCCGTTGTCGATCTGTTTTCCAGTCCCTGTACAGAAGAGCGTTTAATCAAATCCAGTCGAACTTGGTCCTTGTTGGTAGATTCCCGAGACCATACCTGACGACACGTACTGCGGATTAGCGGGAGATGTGGACGTACGTTGCCATCACAAACACAGATGTGGTAGGTTCAGCGCGTTCCAGGGCACCAATACTGGGAGGAGGTTCATTGCTTGCACTAACAAAGTGAGCCAAATAATGTTGACTGTAAGCTTAGAAATTGTGAAACCTTTGTTTCACACATTTTTCCCCATCTTGGTAATGCAGGAAGGAAACCATTGCGGATTCTTGGAATGGAAGGACAAAGAGTGGCCAGAAAGCATGAGCATGAAGAGATCTCTCATTGCAGTATGGAATTTGTATGAGAAGGAGAAAAGTGCAAGATCTATAGACAAGCTCAGAGCGCCAGAGACTACATAAAGCTTGTCACACGGAAGCAGAAGCACCAAGCATCTATGCAGGAGAAGCTACAGAATGAGGTAGGAAAGGTGGAGGACGAGTTAAAGACAGCTCTACAGAAGCTGGGTGATGCAAAACGTGAGTTGATCCAACTTAAGTCGGAGTTTCATCTGAAGAACCTGGCGACGACGACAGCCAGCAACATGCACAGGGTGTTGTGAGTTAATGCCGAGAAGGAGAGGGATAAGCTCAAGGACGAGAACCACCATCTTCAGCAACAACTTGCGCAGCTGGTCACAAAAGAGGCCGTTATAAGGGGAAAGGTTATGAAGATTACAGGAATTTATGGCATAGACTAGGCCTTTCCCTCTGCAAACTCATGTAATCGTAATAATGGCAGCAAACATGGTTGACAGTTCACAAAAGTTGGAAAGGCCAAAGCAAGCTTCATCGTTATTACACTCGACCACTATTTACTCATCACAAACACTTCGGATTCTCTTGAGCTTCTCCTTGTTCTGTTCCCCTGATTTAATGAGGTCTTCGATTACGCACTCAAGCTTCTTCTTCTCGGCCCTCAACTCCTGTACTTCATTCTTCAGTCCGTACATACTTTCGCATAACTTATGCAGCTCATCTGGATCAACAGCTTCTCTAAGTTCAGATTCACTTAGCTTCTCCACATCAGCTTGCAGCTCAGTCAGTACAATTTGCATTTGTCTGTTCTCTTGCGCGAATGGAGAATTCCATCGTTCCTGCAGCTCCTTGTCCTTCTGTGTAACATCCACAATGCATGCGTAACTGTCCCGTAACTCCTTAATTGCCCTATTAAAATTGGAAGGCCTAGGTTCATCAACCATCTTTGCAACCTGCTGGAGGACCAACCTTCTTTGTCATAATTATGCACGCATTGTCACACAAAGATAAACATTGCACAACTTCTACTCTAGGTTGTAAATTACAAGACTATGGCAATGTCGTGGATATCTAGCGACATATGTCAGGGGTGGCTTATCATGGATGGGGACAAAGTACGCCGCCGGGCTCTAGAAGCGGGAGTGAGCGAGACCGCATACGCCTGCGAATCTTACCCAGGTTCGGGGCTCTCCGTGGAGATATATAACACCCCTAGTCCTGCTCCGCGGTGTCTCCGCATGATGACTATAGTCAATAGAGTAGCTACAAGATGGCTCCTTGAGCTGTTTCAGCTAGAGGAGGAAGAAGAGCAAGGCTAGCCCTAACTTCTCCTTCTAAGGGTGTGTGGATGGTGGCCAAAGCTCTCAACCCTTTGCATGGGTGAGCCTGGGGGGTTTATATAGGCCTACCCCCCAGGGGTACAATGGTAATCGGCCGGGTGTAGGACCCGGCCGTCAATGTCTCTAGGCGCCGGCTTCTCCGCCGGCTGCTGGGGCCCACCGCTTGGTGGGTCCCGCTGGCTGCCGTGATCTCGACCGACAGGTTGGGCCCGCCGCCTACGGGCCATGTTGACTGCATTATACTACAACCTCGCTCCTGATGACGGAGGCTTTGTCGGGGCGAGCACGGCTATAGTCCCGCCGCCTGGGGGCGCTCACTGTAGCCACACCCCGTCTCATCGGGTTAATGGCGCGTAGACTCCAAGGGGAAGGGGGCCGCCTGCCAGGAGTCGGCCTGCCCTCGTTGCCACCTGCTTGGGGTTCGCCGCCTTCTGGTGGCTCCCAGATAGGTAGGGCCCGCCGCCTACGGGCCGTACGGACCGCCCGTCGTGGGAGAATGGCTCCCTCTAACGTAGGTGATGTCATGGGTCACGTGGCGACAGTGCCGCGCCGGGCGAGGGGTGTCCGCTTGGTACACCGCACTATGACCACGTTCCGCCCTGGATTCGGGGGTGGCAGGTCGCACTGTAGCCACGCCCTGTCTCGTCATTGCTAAGCGGGTGCAAACTATGAGGGGACGAGAGGCCGCCTGCTAGGAGTCGGCTCCCTCGTGGCCGCCTTCTGATGTCTTGCCGTCTTCTACCTGTCGGCCTCCTAGACCAGCCGGCCCAAGAAGCCATTCGTTCGTCCGGGAGGTATGAGGGGCGCAACTAGCTCCGATGCCTTCAAATACCATGGAAGGTCGATGAGGCTACCCGTGGTCATTTACTCTGACAGTAGTCCCCGAAGCTGGTGGGGCACCGCGGCTAAAAAATCAAGGAGCCTCAGCAGCTTACTACTTCGAGTGCTCGATAATCTTGCTTCGTCCATCTTCCAAAGACACCGACTGTTAGGAGCCGGCCGGGGCCAGGCCGGCCGCCTGGTGAATTCGAATCGTCGTGGTGGAGGTCGGGTGGCGCGCCAGCCGGGTGGTAGGCTGCCGCCAATCGCTCGTCCGCCACGCGGCGTCTGCAGGCCAGGCCGGCCTGCCAGCCCACGCGCGCGGCGGGACGTCACCGCAGGCCTGGGCCCGCCACTACAGGGCCTCGGCACGCGTGCGGATCCACTGCGGCCGAGGCGAACGGTTGCCCTTCTGGGGCGCAGTAACTCCGTGCCTTTACGGCGCGGAAGGTGCAGGGGCGCAGTTAATCCCGCGCCCCCCACGTCTTGACTCCTCGGCTCCACCGCCACGGCCTATAAGTAGGGGGAGGAGGGGCGGCAGAACGCACGCGTGCCCTCCTCGCCCTTCATCCTTTTCCTCTTCTTCTCGCTGCTGCCGTGCCCTCTCTCGTCGTCGGAGCACAGCCGCAGCCCGCCGTCGCCGGACTTCCCCGCATCGCCACGGCTTCGTCCTCGCACAGCCGCCGAGCAACAAAGCCCCTGGCGCACGGCGGTTGCTCAGGCGACTGGGACGGGTCCAACGTCCACGACGACCACTTGGAATTCGTCTGCCAAATGCGACGGCTTCCCCACGCGTCGCAAGTAAAGGTTCATGTTCCTCCCGATGTGGAGATCTCGCCGGCGTCGAGGGACGGCGAGCGCGTTGTCTTCCGGTCGCACTTCCTTCGCGGCCTCGGCCTACCGGCGAGCCGGTTTTTCCACTCGTTCCTTGACTTCTACAGAGTGCAGTCCCACCATCTCAAACCGAATACAGTGGTGCTGCTCTCCGCCTATGTCACCCTCTGTGATAGATATCTCGGCGTGCTCCCCTCGCTCGAGCTATGGGGGAGATTTTCTACCTCAAACTCGGCACCGCCTCCAAGGACGAGGCGGCCCAGTGCGGGGCTTGCGTCGCGGTGCGGCGCTCGGGCTCCGGGGTCCGCTTTCCCGGCTCTCGCCTTGCTGCAGTCGGCCAAGCTGTGGCAAAAGTTGTATTTTTACGTCGAGAACGTCCACTCGACGCGGAACTACGTCAACCTGCCGGCCTATGCAACCGGCCCGCTGATAACCCACAAGTATAGGGGATCAATTGTAGCCTCTTTCGATAAGTAAGAGTGTCGAACCCAACGAGGAGCTAAAGGTTGAACAAATATTCCCTCAAGTTCTATCGACCACCGATACAACTCTACGCACGCTTAACGTTCGCTTTACCTAGAACAAGTGTGAAACTAGAAGTACTTTGTAGGTGTTGTTGGATAGGTTTGCAAGATAATAAAGAGCGCGTAAATAAAAAGTAGGGGCCGTTTAGATAAAGACACAACTAAATTAGTTTTAGTAGAGACCTTTTTGTCACGAGAAAGTTATTTGTCCCTAGGCAATCGATAACTAGACCGGTAATCGTTATTGCAATCTTATTTGAGGGAGAGGCATAAGCTAACATACTTGCTCTACTTGGATCATATGCACTTATGATTGGAACTCTAGCAAGCGTCCGCAACTACTAAAGATCATTAAGGTAAAACCCAACCATAGCATTAAAGTATAAAGTCCTCTTTACTCCCATACGCAAACAACCTACTTACTCGGGTACGTGCTTCTGTCACTCATGCCACCCACCCTAAGAAAATCATGAACATATTGCAAACCCTACAGCGGGGATCCCTCATGCTCGCGCGACACGGAGAGCACCATAGGACAGCACCAATAATAAAACATGCAACTCAAACCAATCGTGATCATCAATTAACCCGTAGGACAAAACAGATCTACTCAAACATCATAGGATAGCCATACATCATTGGGAAATAATATATAGCGTTGAGCACCATGTTTAAGTAGAGATTGCAGCGGGTAAAAGAGGGGTTACACGGCTGCATAGAGGGGGAAAGAGTTGGTGATGACGGCGGTGAAGCTGTTGGTGCAGATTGCGGTGACGATGATGGCCCCGGCGGCACTCTGGCGCCACCGGAAGCGAGGGGGAGAGAGCCCCCCTCCTTCTCCTTCTTCCTTGACCTTCTCCCTAGATGGGAGAAGGGTTTCCTCTCTGGTCCTTGGTCTCCATGGCATGGGAGGGGCGAGAGCCCGTCCGAGATTGGATCTGTCTCTCTGTCTCTCTCTGTTTCTGCGCTCTCAGATCTGGTCTTTCACCGTTTCTTTTATAACCGGAGATCCGTAACTCCGATTTGGCTAAGTTTTGGACACGATCTCTATCCAGAAATTAGCTTTCTTGCGGCGAAAGAAGGTCTCCAACCGCCTTACGGGGTGGCCATGAGGGTCTAGGGCGTGCCTGACCCCCTGGGGCGCGCCCCCGGCCTCGTGGCCCCCTCGGGCATCGTATCGCGTTGATTCTTCTTCCCAAAAATCACGAATATTCCAAAAAAATCCCCGTTAGTTTTTATCCCGTTTAGACTCTATTTGATATGGATTTTCTACAAAACAAAAAACATGCAACAAACAGGAACTGGCACTGGGCACTGGATCAATATGTTAGTCCCAAAAATAGTATAAAAAGTTGCCAAAAGTATATGAAAGTTGTAGAATATTGGCATGGAACAATCAAAAATTATAGATACGACGGAGACGTATCAGCATCCTCAAGCTTAATTCTTTCTCGTCCTCGAGTAGGTCAATGATAAAAAAGATAATTTTTGATGTGGAATGCTACCTAGCATAATCTTGATCACATAATCTAATCATGGCATGAATATTAAGACACGAGTGATTCAAAGCAATAGTATATCATTTGACATTAAGACAATAATACTTGAAGCATACTAATAAAGCCATCATGTCTTTTCAAAACAACATGGCCAAAGATAGTTATCCCTACAAAATCATATAGTCTGGCTATGCTCCATCTTCACCACCCAAAATATTCACATCATGCACATCCCCGATGACAAGCCGAGCAATTGGTTCATACTTTTTAACGCACTTCAGCCTTTTCAACCCTCACGCAATACATGAGCGCAAGCCATGGACATAGCACTATGGATGGAATAGAATATGATGAAGGAGGTTGTGTGGTGAAGAAAAAAAAGGAGAAAGTCTCACATCGATGCGGCTAATCAACGGGCTATGGAGATGCCCATCAATTGATGTCAATGTGAGGAGTAGGGATTGTTGCAACGGATGCATTAAGAGCTATCAGTGTATGAAAGCTCAAACTGGAAACTAAGTGGGTGTGCATCCAACTTGCTTGCTCATGAAGACCTCGGGCATTTGAGGAAGCCCATCATCGGAATATACAAGCCAAGTTCTATAATGAAAATTCCCACTAGTATATAAAAGTAATAACTCAAGAGACTCTCTTATGAAGAACATGGTGCTACTTTGAAGCACAAGTGTGGAAAAAGGATAATAACATTGCCCCTTTATTTTCTTTTTTTTGGCCGCCCTTTTTTTATTTAGGCTTCTTTGGCCTCTTTTTTTGGGGCAATGCTCTAATAATGATGATCATCACACTTTTATTTACTTACAACTCAATATTACAACTCGATACTAGAACAAAGATATGACTCTATATGAATGCCTCCGGCGGTGTACCGGGATGTGCAATGATCTAGCGTAGCAATGACATCAAAAAACGGACAAGCCATGAAAGCATCATGCTAGCTATCTTACGATCATGCAAAGCAATATGACAATAAATGCTCAAGTCATGTATATGATGATGATGGAAGTTGCATGGCAATATATCTCGGAATGGCTATGGAAATGCCATGATAGGTAGGTATGGTGGCTGTTTTGAGGAAGATATAATGAGGCTTATGTGTGACAGAGCGTATCATATCACGGGGTTTGGATGCACCGGCGAAGTTTGCACCAACTCTCGAGGTGAGAAAGGGCAATGCACGGTACCGAAGAGGCTAGCAATGATGGAAGGGTGAGAGTGCGCATAATCCATGGACTCACATTATTCATAAAGAACTCATATACTTATTGCAAAAGTTTATTAGCCCTCGAAGCAAAGTACTACTACGCTTGCCCCTAGGGGGATAGATTGGTAGGAAAAGACTATCGCTCGTTCCCGACCGCCACTCATAAGGAAGACAATCAATAAATACCTCATGCTCCAACTTCGTTACATAACGGTTCACCATACGTGCATGGTACGGGAATCACAAACTTCAACACAAGTATTTCTACAATCCACAACTACCCACTAGCATGACTCTAATATCACCATCTTTATATCGCAAAACTATTGCAAGGAATCAAACATATCATATTCAGTGATCTACAAGTTTTATGTAGGATTTTATGACTAACCATGTGAATGGCCAGTTCCTGTCAACTCTCTAAATAGATATAAGTGAAGAAAGAGAATTTAATTCTTTCTACAGAAGATATGCCCATGCTCTAACAAATATAGGTGAATCAAAATATCATTCTAGAAATGGCAGTTATCTATGTGATGAGAAACAGGCAATCCAAACTTCAAATTATATAAGTGAAGCACATGAAGCATTCTATAAAGCCATACTCAAAAGATATAAGTGAATTGCAATGAGCATTCTATAAATCAACCAAGTACTATATCATACCAGCATGGTGCATAAAAGAAAAATGAAAACTAAATGCAAAGGACGCTCCAAGATTTGCACATATCGCATGAACGAAACGAATCCGAAAACATATCGATACTTGTTGAAGAAAGATGGGATGCCTTCCGGGGCATCCCCAAGCTTAGACGCTTGAGTCTCCTTGAATATTTACTTGGGGTGCCTTGGGCATCCCCCAAGCTTGAGCTCTTGCCTCTCCTCCTTGTCCTCACACCGAGACCTCCTCGATCTTCGAACACTTCATCCACACAAAACTCAACAGAAAACTCGGTAAGATCCGTTAGTATAATAAAGCAAATCACTACTCTAAGTACTGTTGCAAACCAATTCATATTTTGTTTTTGCATTGTGGCTACTGTAATATAACTTTTCCATGGCTTAATCCACTGATAGAAATTGATGGTTTCATCAAAACAAGCAAACTATGCAGCAGAAACAGAATCTGTCTTAAACAGGACAGTCTGTCGTAATCTGAACATTCACCAAACCTCTGGTACTTCAACAATTCTTCCAAAATTAGGAAAAATAAACAATTTGTATGGAAAGACAGTGCAAAAAGTTTCATAACCATTTGACGTTCCAGTAAAAATTGTAAAATCGCACACTAGAGCCAAAGTTTCTGTCCTGCACCGTACAAACCAACAAGCATTGTAAACATCCTAAAGGCAAACCTTGGCACATTATTTTTATAATACAATGGAATTGTACAAGGGGATAATTATTTTTGTTGAAAAGTTTCTGTAATCAAGATTCGTAAAGTTTCCGTGAGCATGAACAAAGTTCAAGGAGCTCCCCTACTTCAACAATGGTGGTCTCTCTCACTTTCACTTTCTTTTTGAAAATTTTTGGGTTCCCCTCTATATGTTTTTTGTTTTTAAACTTTATAAAAGCACTCAACAGAAATAAATGACTCTCTAAAAGTTCCGGGTTGTCTCCCTGGCAGCGCTTTCTTTAAAGCCATTATGCTAGGCATATAGTGCTCAAGTAATGGATCCACCCGGATCCCAAGGTATATCAAAGCCAATTTTAATTAACAATGATTTGTAATTTAGTAGTGAGCACAAAGTAACATATATCAAACAATGACGAAGTCTAACTCTCTTCCTATGCATCGGCATGTCATAAAAGAACAATTCATGCACACATAGTAAAGGCCAATGCATAGTATAAACAGTTTCTTGCAATTTTATCATGTGGGAAACATAGAGAGGTGGAGATATAGTTCCTCTCTCATAATAATTGCAAGTAGGAGCAGCAAGCACATGCATATTATATTCATCAAAATCATCATGTGCAATGGTAAAAGGCAACCCATCAATATAATCCTTAATAAGGGCAAACTTCTCCGATATAGTGTAGTCGGGAGAATTCAAGAAGATAATAGGACTATCATGCATGGGTGCAATAGCGACAATTTCATGTTTAACATAAGGAACTATAGCAAGTTGTCGGAGTAAATGGCCACGGGTAGCCTAACCGACTCCCCCTGGCTCTTCAAAAAATTATCAGGCCAATCGAGCCTTCAAGCTTCCAGAGCATGGGGCCGCCTTCCTCTGGCTGGCTATCCCCAGGGCCGACTTCCAGAAGGCGACCCGGCCTCAAAAACCTTCGCGAAGACAGCTACGAGATGGCCGACTCCAGGAAGCCGACCCTAAGAGGGCCGACTCCCAGCAGCCGGCCATGAAGATGGCCGACTCCCAGAAGCCCACCAAGACTGCACCCACATAACGGTGATAAGACGGGGCGTGGCCGCAGTACAGGCCACTACCCCCGAATCCCGGAACATGCCTGGCCACAGGGCGCCGTACGGGTCGGCCATCCCCCGTCCGGCGCGGCACTGTAGCCATGTTGACCTCAACGTCACCCACGACAGGCGCCAGTACGACCCGCGGGCGGCGGGCCCCTTTAGCCAGAGAGACGCTCGAAGGCGGCCCGGCCTCCCCTAGTCGGCCTGGGGCGTAGCCGGCTCCCAATAGCCGGCTACCTCCCTCCCTCGAAACATGTGCCTCATTAAGGAGACAAGACGAGGTGAGGCTGCAGTGAGAGCCCGCAAGGCGGCGGCACTGTAGCCACGCTTACCTCGACAAAGCCCTCGTCATGAGGGGCGAGGCAACAATAAACAGCCGCCGACAAGGCCCCCAGGCGGTGGGGCCGGCCTGTCGGCCAAGAGGCCGGCAGCCGGCGGGACCCACCAGTCGGCGGGCCCCAACGGCCGGCGGAGAAGCCGGCGAGCACAGACACTGACGGCTGGGACCCGCGCCCAGCCGGATTACCATTGTACCCCTGGGGGGTAGGCCTATATAAACCCCCCGGGACACCCATGCAAAGGGTTGAGCTCACATAGTTTCACACACCACATTGAGAGAAAAGGAGAGCTAGCCTTGCCCTTCTTCTTCCCCTAGCCAAACAGCTCAAGGAGCACTTGTAGCTACTTGTATTGATCTAGTGATCATGCGGAGACCCCGCAGAGCAGGACTAGGGATGTTATCTCCACGGAGAGCCCCGAACCTGGGTAAGATCCGCCGGCGTGCATGTCTTCGCCTTATCCCGTTTCCAGGCACCGGCGATGTCTTACTGGCTCCCACAATGATAAGCCACCCGTTGGCATATGTCGCACCTACCAGCCGACATTTGGCGCCCACCGTGGGGCCAGGTGCACCGTCGTCCGGAGACCTGTTCTGGACGGGAACCCTTTTCCTCCCCCGTGAGCGTAGCCAGCCCGCTACGCCCGATGACGCTTGCCCTGACGCGCAGCAAGGCGTCGACGACGCCTACGTGGCAAGCTGCCTCGCCAACCTTCTTGGTGAGACTCGCATCTCCGACGAGCCCGCGTCCGACGCGGGCACAGAGTACCCCGAGAGCCGCCTCGTCAGCCTCCTCGACCAGCTTCACGTCTCCAGCGAGCTTGCTGTGGACTTGGAGTCGGTCGGCTCCACCGACCCGATGCTTATCGACTCCGACACGGCATCGCTCGATGCCTTCCCCACCGACGTGGTGATCGTCGACAACCCTCTCCCTCGTGCCGACAGTGGCAGCAGCGCTGTCACTGAGGTGTTGGTCATCAGCCACGGCACCGTCTCGGGCGAGAACTCCCACGACGCCCTACAAGCGGCGCTGCACGACTTGTCCATCCCCATCCTGGCCGACGCTGACACCGAGACCCTGGAGGCACGCTGGAGGCACGCCGCCTTGCCCTTATCGCGGAGGGCCAGAAGATAGCATCCATGAGACGCCTCACTGAGGCTCACCAGCACGAAGTCGACCGCGCTGCCTTTGGTACGCCGCCTCATGGCGGGCCGAGCCGAGCCGGCCTCATCAAGAAGCGCGGCGCAGCCATCGCCAGCATGCTGGGAGCAGACCGCCCAGTCTACGCCACGCCACTCGAGAACCAGCGCGCCGCTCAGGCGGCCGCAGAAGAGCTGAACGGGCTGGGGGCTGATGAGCTCCCCTACATGACGAGACGCATCCAGCAGCTGATCGACGCGGCCGCAGAGCGGCATGAAGCCGGCGCCCGCGCTGAGAGTCCTCCCCCACGCCGAGAACACGCCGCGACATCCCGGTCGCCGACTGCGAGCGGCGCCCGCGCAAGGAAAGACAAGGAACCGGCTGCTAGCCGCAGCCGGACTCGGGTCACCATCGAGCGCAACGCAAAAGGCCGCCCCCGAGCGATGGAACGACAAGGCAATCCGCCTCCCCCCCGCCTCGTGGGGAGAGATATCCCACCCCGCCGCCTGTCACGCATCTGACTCTCGGTGGCCGACTAGGCCACCACGAAGGAGTCGGCGAGAATGATGCCCGCCACCGGATCGACGGCCTAGCGCGATCCCTGGCGTTAGAAGAAGAAGACAATGTCGGCCCGCCTTGCTTTGGCCCCCACATCCGCGACGAGCCCTTCCCCAAAGGGTTCTCGCTCCCCAGAGACACGCCCAAGTACAACGGCTCCGTGAAGCCGGAAGATAGGCTGATCGACTACTCTACCGCCGTCACCATAGCGAACGGCAACAGGCGCGTTGCCGTGAAGTACGTCCCTCTCATGCTTCAAGGCACGACACGCACCTGGCTTAACAGCCTCAAGCCCTACAGCGTCAACAGCTGCCTAGACTTCACGGAAGTCTTCGTCCGCAACTTCACCAGCACATACAAGCGGCCTCCCAAGCCCCGCCAGCTCTCCTTATGCGTCCAAGGGCCCAGCGAATCGACTCGCGACTACCTCACGCGGTAGGCCGAGCTCCGCAACTCCTGCGAGGGGGTGCACGAGGTTCAAGCCATAGAATACTTCACCGCCGGGTGCCGAGAGGGCACCCTCCTCAAGCACCGACTCCTCTGCGACGAGCCGACTACCCTCGACGAGCTGCTGGTCATAGCAGACAAGTACGCCATGGCTGACTCCTCGATGAAGACCGAGCTCCGAGTGGACGCCTCTGGAAAGGTCCTCGCTCCGGCTCCCAAGACGCCGGCTGGTGACTCCAACCGACGCCCCTACCAGAACGACCACAAGCGCAAGGCCCCTATGCCACCTTCTACTAGTCGGCAGGTGGCCACCGTCGAAGACGAGCAGCCCGAAGAGCGGCCCGCTCCCAAGAAGAAGGGCGGCAGGCCGGCTTGGCAGCCGGCCTTCTCCTACGAGCAAACTCTTGATGCCCCCTGCAAGTTTCACAGCGGCGCAAAGCCGTCCAACCACATGACCTGGAAGTGCCACTGCCTCACACGGATCTCCAAGGGCGAGGTGCTGCTGCCGCCTCCGCTTCCCGGCCCGCCGTCTCCAGCCCCTCAGCAGCCGGCTGCTCGACCAGCAGTCAGAGCCATTCAGGATGAGTTCCCAGATGAGCACGCCGCCTACGTCGTCTTCACGAGCCAGATTGAAGATAAGCACAGTCGGCGCCGACAGCACCAAGAAGTCAACGCGGTCGCCTCCAGCAACCCCGAGTTCATGCATTGGTCTGAAAGGCCTATCAGCTGGAGTCGGGCCGATCACCCAGAGGTGATGCCGTCTCCTGGCTCCTACGCATTGGTGTTGGACGTCACCCTCGCGACGGAAAGGCGAGCTACCCGTTTCTCCCGCGTGCTGATTGATGGCGGAAGCAGTATCAACATACTGTACCGCGACACCATGGAGAAGTTGAACCTCAAGGCGAAGCAGCTCATGCCAAGCCGAACTGTGTTCCATGGCATCGTACCCGGCCTGTCTTGTTCCCCAATCGGCAAGATCAAGATGGATGTTCTCTTCGGAGACAAAGATCACTTTCGCCGAGAAGCGATCTGGTTTAAAGTAGTGGATCTAGAAAGCCCTTACCACGCCTTGCTTGGCCGACCTGCCCTGGCCAAGTTCATGGCTGTGCCCCACTACGCTTACCTCAAGATGAAGATGCCGAGTTCAAAGGGGATCATCACTGTAGCTGGAGACTACAAGAAGTCCATCGAGTGCGCTGCGGCCAGCAGCTGACTGGCCGAGTCCCTCGTGGTTGCTGAAGAGAAGAAGATGCTGGACCGAGTCGTGGCCATGGCCGGCAAGCAGCCGGCCCTGTCCCCCAACCCCAATGAATATGATGCTCAGGGCTCCTTCCAGCTGGCCAAGGAGACAAAGAAGATACCTCTGGACCCGGAGAACCCGGAGAGGTTTGCTGTCATCGGTGCAAACCTAGACAGTAAATAGGAAGGCGAGCTTGTCGACTTCCTCCGTGAGAATCGAGAGATCTTTGCATGGTCCCCAAAGGACATGCCGGGTATTCCGAAGGATTTCGCCGAGCACAAGCTACACGTCCGAGCGGACGCGAAACCAGTCAAGCAGCCTCTCCACCGACTGTCGGAGGAGAAAAGAAGGATCATAGGAGAATAGATAGCCCGGCTCTTGGCCGCCGGCTTCATTATGGAGGTGTTTTTTCCAGAGTGGGTTGCCAACCCGGTCTTGGTGTTGAAGAAGAACAACTAGTGGCGTATGTGTATAGATTACACCAGCCTCAACAAAGCCTGCCCCAAAGATCAGTTTGCCCTACCACGGATTGATCAAGTGATAGACTCCACAGCCGGATGCGAGCTATTGAGTTTCTTGGATGCATACTCAGGATACCACCAGATCAAGTTGGACCCAGCCGACCGCCTGAAGACCGCCTTCATCACACCATTCGGAGCTTTCTGCTACCTGACTATGACATTCGGCTTGAGAAATGCCGGTGCCACTTTTCAACGTTGCATGTAGAAATGCCTCCTCAAGCAACTCGGCAGAAATGCCCACGTCTATGTAGACGATATTGTGGTGAAGACGGAGAATCACGGCACCCTGCTGGAAGACCTCAAAGAAACATTTGCCAACTTGCGCCGATTCCAGATCAAGCACAACCCCGAGAAATGCGTGTTAGGAGTACCAGCCGGCCAGCCTCTAGGCTTTTTGGTCTCCGAACGCGGCATTGAGTGCAACCCTGTGAAGATCAAGGCCATTGAGAGAATGGAGATTCCCACCAAGTTGCGAGACGTTCAGAAGTTCACCGGGTGCCTGGCCTCCATAAACCGCTTTATCAACTGGCTAGGGGAGAAAGCTCTCCCCCTGTACCGACTCATGAAGAAATCCACCCACTTCGAGTGGAACGACCAAGCAGACCAAGCCTTCCACGAGTTGAAGAAGATGCTGACCACTCCACCTGTCCTGGCAGCGCCGACTAAGAAGGAGCCCATGCTCCTCTACATTGCTGCGACTAGCCGAGTGGTCAGTACAGTCATCGTGGTCCAGCGCCCAGAAGAAGGCCGAGCCCAGTAAGTTCAGAGGCCGGTATATTATTTAAGCGAAGTACTATCCACCTCGAAGCAAAACTACCCGCACTACCAGAAGATGTGCTACGGAGTGTACTTCGCCGCAAAGAAGCTGAAGCCCTACTTTCAAGAGCATCCCATCACGGTCGTATGCACTGCCCCGCTTGCCGAGATCATAGGCAGCCGGGATGCATCCGGCCGAGTGGCTAAGTGGGCCATTGCGCTGGCTCCTTACACAATCTTCTACCAGCCCCGCAATGCCATTAAGTCCCAAGCATTGGCCGACTTCCTTATCGACTGGGCCGAGACCCAGTACCTACCGCCGGCTCCCGACTCCACTCATTGGCGGATGCACTTCGACGGGTCCAAGATGCGCACCGGCTTGGGAGCCGGCATTGTCCTCACCTCCCCCAAGGGCGACAAGCTCAGATACACATTGCAAATCCATTTTGCCGCCTCCAACAATGTGGCTGAGTACGAGGCGCTCATACACGGACTCCGGCTAGCCAAAGAGCTCGGCATACGCTGGATCCTGTGTTATGGCGACTCGGATTTGGTGGTCCAGCAGTCATCTGGCGGCTGGGACGCCAAGGACGCAAACATGGTGAGCTATCGATTCTTTGTCCAGCAAATCAGCGGATACTTTGAAGGGTGCGAGTTCCTCCACGTGCCACAGGCCGACAACGAGCAAGCAGATGCCCTGGCACGGATCGGCTCCACCCGACAAGCCATACCAACCGGTGTCTCTCTCCAGCGCCTCCTCAAACCGTCTATCAAGCCGCCTCTAGAATCGGACTCTATCTTTGTACCGCCTACCCCTGATGCAGTCGGATCAGACTGGGGGAACCCGCAGGCGGCTCGGGGACTTCGACAAGCGGCCCGGGGACTGCCGTAGTCGCACCCGGCTCGGGGACTTCAGAACCCGGCCCGGGGACTGCAGCAGTCGGCCCGAGGACTGCATCGACACAACAGGCGGTGGCCGACTCCAACTCTCCACCACCCAACCCTCCCACTCGGGTCACAGTGGCCGTACTGACAATAGAAGAAGTCACAACACCATCATGGGCCCAGCCCATCCTCAACTTCCTAGTAAACAGAGAGCTGCCGACTGATGAGATCTCGGCAAGACTAGTGCAACGCCGAGCCGGGGCATACGCAATAATAAACAGGGAACTTGTTAAGCGTAGCGTCACTAGAGTCTTCCAGCGCTGCGTCGAGCCAGAGAAGGGCATAGCAATCCTCAAGGATATCCACCAAGGCGAATGCGGCCACCACGCGGCCTCAAGATCGCTTGTCGCCAAAGCTTTCCGCCATGGTTTCTTCTGGCCGACTGCTTTGGAAGACGCCAAGGAATTAGTCAAATGCTGCAAAGGATGCCAAGTCTTCAGCTCCAAGCAACACCTGCCGGCTTCTGCACTCAAGACCATCCCCCTCACCTGGCCCTTTGCCATTTGGGGGCTGGACATGGTGGGCCCATTCAAGACAGCCCGCGACGGCATGACACATCTGCTTGTCGCCATGGACAAATTCACCAAGTGGATCGAAGCGAAGCCAATCAAGAAGCTGAACGGGCCGACTGCCGTGACATTCATCGCAAACATCACTACTCGGTATGGTGTACCACAGAGCATCATCACCGACAACGGCACGAATTTTGCCAAGGGAGCACTAGCACGTTTCTGCGCGACACAGGGCATCCGACTAGACTTAGCGTCTGTTGCCCACCCGCAGTCAAACGGCCAGGTCGAGCGAGAAAACGGCCTCATCCTCTCCGGCATCAAGCCCCGACTAGTCGTACCACTGGAGCGTTCGACCGGCTGCTGGCTCGATTGAAGGAAATATGCCCTAGAGGCAATAATAAAGTTATTATTTATTTCCTTATATCATGATAAATGTTTATTATTCATGCTAGAATTGTATTAACGGGAAACATGATACATGTGTGAATACATAGACAAACAGAGTGTCACTAGTATGCCTCTACTTGACTAGCTCGTTGATCAAAGATGGTTATGTTTCCTAGCCATAGACATGAGTTGTCATTTGATTAACGGGATCACATCATTAGGAGAATGATGCGATTGACTTGACCCATTCCGTTAGCTTAGCACTTGATCGTTTAGTATGTTGCTATTGCTTTCTTCATGACTTATACATGTTCCTATGACTATGAGATTATGCAACTCCCGTTTACCGGAGGAACACTTTGTGTGGTACCAAACGTCACAACGTAACTGGGTGATTATAAAGGTGCTCTACAGGTGTCTCCGAAGGTACTTGTTGGGTTGGCGTATTTCGAGATTAGGATTTGTCACTCCGATTGTCGGAGAGGTATCTCTGGGCCCTCTCGGTAATGCACGTCACTCAAGCCTTGCAAGCATTGCAACTAAAGAGTTTGTTGCAAGATGATGTATTAGGGAACGAGTAAAGAGACTTGCCGGTAACGAGATTGAACTAGGTATTGAGATACCGACGATCGAATCTCGGGCAAGTAACATACCGATGACAAAGGGAACAACGTATGTTGTTATGCGGTCTGACCGATAAAGATCTTCGTAGAATATGTGGGAGCCAATATGAGCATCCAGGTTGCGCTATTGCTTATTGACCGGAGACGTGTCTCGGTCATGTCTACATAGTTCTCGAACCCGTAGGGTCCGCACGCTTAACGTTACGATGACAGTTATATTGTGAGTTTATATATTTTGAGGTACCGAAGGTTGTTCGGAGTCCCGGATATGATCACGGACATGACGAGGAGTCTCGAAATGGTCGAGACATAAAGATTGATATATTGGACGACTATATTCGGACACCGGAAGTGTTCCGGGTGATTTCGGAGAAAACCGGAGTGCCGGAGGGTTACCGGAACCCCCCGGGAGAAGTAATGGGCCTTATGGGCCTTAGTGGAGAGAGAGGGGCAGCCAGGAGGGGCCGCGCACCCCCTACCCCTCTGGTCCGAATTGGACTAGGAGAGGGGGGGCGGCGCCCCCCTTTCCTTCTCCCTCTCCCCCTTCCTTTCCCCCTCGTAGTAGGAGTAGGAAAGAGGGGAGTTCTACTCCTACTAGGAGGAGGACTCCTCCTCCTGGCGCGCCAACAAGGGCCGGCCGGCCTCCCCCTTGCTCCTTTATATACGGGGGCAGGGGGCACCCCATAGACACAACAATTGATCTATTGATCTCTTAGCCGTGTGCGGTGCCCCCTCCACCATATAACACCTCGATGATATCGTAGCGGTGCTTAGGCGAAGCCTTGCGTCGGTAGAACATCATCATCGTCACCACGCCGTCGTGCTGACAAAACTCTCCCTCAACACTCGGCTGGATCGTAGTTCGAGAGACATCATCGAGCTGAACGTGTGCTGAACTCGGAGGTGCCGTACGTTCGGTACTTGATCGGTCGGATCATGAAGACGTACGACTACATCAACCGCGTTGTTTTAACGCTTCCGCTATCGGTCTACGAGGGTACGTGGACAACATTCTCCCCTCTCGTTGCTATGCATCACCATGACCTTGCGTGTTTGTAGGAATATTTTTGAAATTACTACGTTCCCCAACAGTGGCATCCGAGCCTGGTTTTATGCGTTGATGTTATGCACGAGTAGAACACAAGTGAGTTGTGGGTGATATAAGTCATACTGCTTACCAGCATGTCATACTTTGGTTTGACGGTATTGTGAGATGAAGCGGCCCGGACCGACATTACGCGTATGCTTATGCGAGACTGGTTTCACCATTGCGAGCACTCGTTGCTTAAAGGTGACCGGCGGGTGTCTGTCTCTCTCACTTTAGTTGAACCGAGTGTGGCTACGGCCGGTCCTTGCGAAGGTTAAAACAACACCAACTTGACAAACTATCGTTGTGGTTTTGATGCGTAGGTAAGAACGGTTCTTGCTAAGCCCATAACAGCCACGTAAAACTTGCAACAAAAAAGTAGAGGACGTCTAACTTGTTTTTGTAGGGCATGTTGTGATGTGATATGGTCAAGACATGATACTGAATTTTATTGTATGAGATGATCATGTTTTGTAACAAAGTTATCGGCAACTGGCAGGAGCCATATGGTTGTCGCTTTATTGTATGCAATGCAATCGCCATGTAATTGTTTTACTTTATCACTAAGCGGTAGCGATAGTCGTAGAAACAATAAGTTGGCGAGATGACAACGATGCTACGATGGAGATGAAGGTGTCACGCCGATGACAATGGTGATCATGACGGTGCTTTGGAGATGGAGATCACAAGCACAAGATGATGATGGCCATATCATATCACTTATATTGATTGCATCTTATCTTGCTTTGATTGACAGTAGCATTATAAGATGATCCTTCACTAAATTATCAAAGTATAAGTGTTCTCCCTGAGTATGCACCGTTGCGAAAGTTCTTCTTGCTGAGACACCACGTGATGATCGGGTGTGATAGGCTCTACGTTCAAATACAACGGGTGCAAAACAGTTGCACACGCGGAATACTCAGGTTAAACTTGACGAGCCTAGCATATAACAGATATGGCCTCGGAACACGGAGACCGAAAGGTCGAGCGTGAATCATATAGTAGATATGATCAACATAGTGATGTTCACCGTTGAAACTACTCCATCTCACGTGATGATCGGACATGGTTTAGTTGATATGGATCACGTGATCACTTAGAGGATTAGAGGGATGTCTATCTAAGTGGGAGTTCTTAAGTAATATGATTAATTGAACTTAAATTTATCATGAACTTAGTCCTGATAGTATTTTTGCAAATTATGTTGTAGATCAATAGCTCGCGTTGTTGCTTCCCTCTGTTTATTTTTTATATGTTCCTAGAGAAAATTATGTTGAAAGATGTTAGTAGCAAAGATGCGGATTGGATCCGTGATCTGAGGATTGTCCTCATTGCTGCACAGAAGAATTATGTCCTTGATGCACCGCTAGGTGACAGACCTATTGCGGGAGCAGATGCCGACGTTATGAACGTTTGGCCAGCTCAATGTGATGACTACTTGATAGTTTAGTGCACCATGCTTAACGGCTTAGAATCGGGACTTCAAAGACGTTTTTGAACGTCATGGACCATATGAGATGTTCCAGGGGTTGAAGTTAATATTTCAAGCAAATACCCGAGTTGAGCGACATGAAGTCTCAAACAAGTTCTATAGCTAAAAGATGGAGGAGAATAGCTCAAGCAGTGAGCATGTGATCAGATTGTCTGGGTACTACAATCGCTTGAATCAAGTGGGAGTTAATCTTCCATATAAAATAGTGATTGACAGAATTCTCTAGTCACCATCACCAAGTTAGTAGAACTTCGTGATGAACTATAATATGCAAGGGATGACGAAAGTGATTCCCGAGCTCTTCGCGATGTTGAAATCGACGAAGGTAGAAATCAAGAAAGAGCATCAAGTGTTGATGGTTAACAAGACCACTAGTTTCAAGAAAAGGGCAAAGGGAAGAAGAAGGGGAACTTCAAGAAGAACAGCAAGCAAGTTGTTGTTCAGGAGAAGAAACCCAAGTCTGGACCTAAGCCTGAGACTGAGTGCTTCTACTGCAAGCAGACTGGTCACTGGAAGCCGAACTGCCCCAAGTATTTGGTGGATAAGAAGGATGGCAAAGTGAACAAAGGTATATTGGATATACATGTTATTGATGTGTACTTTACTAGTGTTTATAGCAACCCCTCGGTATTTGATACTGGTTCAGTTGCTAAGAGTAGTAACTCGAAACGGGAGTTGCAGAATAAACAGAGACTAGGAAAAGGCGAGATGACGATGTGTGTTGGAAGTAGTTCCAAGATTGATATGATCATCATCGCACACTCCCTATACTTTCGGGATTAGTGTTGAAACTAAATAAGTGTTATTTGGTGTTTGCGTTGAGCATGAATATGATTTGATCTTGTTTTTTGCAATACGGTTATTCATTTAAATTAGAGAATAATTGTTGTTCTGTTTACACGAATAAAACCTTCTATGGTCATACACCCAATAAAATGGTTTGTTGGATCTCGATCGTAGTGATACACACATTCATAAAAATGAAGCCAAAAGATGGAAAGTTAATAATGATAGTGCAACTTATTTGTGGCACTGCCGTTTAGGTCATATTGGTGTAAAGCGCATAAAGAAACTCCATACTAATGGGATTTTGGGATCACTTGATTATGAATCACTTGATGCTTGCGAACCGTGCCTCATGGGCAAGATGACTAATACGCCGTTCTCCGGAACTATGGAGAGAGCAACAGATTTGTTGGAAATCATACATACAGATGTATGTGGTCTGATGAATATTGAGGTTCGTGGCGGATATCATTAATTTCTGACCTTCACAGATGATTTGAGCAGATATGGGTATATCTACTTAATGAAACAGAAGTCCGAAACATTTGAAAAGTTCATATAATTTCAGAGTGAAGTGGAAAATCATCATAACAAGAAAATAAAGTTTCTACGATCTGATCGTGGAGAAGAGTATTTGAGTTACGAGTTTGGCCTTCAGTAAAAACAATGTGAAATAGTTTCACTACTCACGTCACCTGGAACACCATAGTGTAATGGTGTGTCCGAACATCGTAACCGTACTTTATTAGATATGGTGCGATATATGATGTTTCTTACCGATCTACCACTATCGTTTTGGGGTTATGCATTAGAGACAGCTGCATTCACGTTAAATAGGGTACCATCTAAATCCGTTGAGACGACGCCTTATGAACTGTGGTTTGGCAAGAAACCAAAGTTGTCGTTTCTTAAAGTTTGGGGCTGCGATGCTTATGAAAAAACTTCAACCTGATAAGCTCGAACCCAAATCGGAGAAATGTGTCTTCATAGGATACCCAAAGGAGACTGTTGGGTACACCTTCTATCACAGATCCGAAGGCAAAACTTTTGCTGCTAAATTCGGAAATTTTCTGGAGAAGGAGTTTCTCTCGAAAGAAGTGAGTGGGAGGAAAGTAGAACTTGATGAGGTAATTGTACCTGCTCCCTTATTGGAAAGTAGTTCATCGCAGAAACCAGTTTCTATGACGCCTATACCAATTAGTGAGGAAGTTAATGATGATGATCATGAAACTTCAGATCAAGTTATTACTGAACCTCGTAGATCAACCAGAGTAAGATCCGCACTAGAGTGGTACGGTAATTCTGTTCTGGAGGTTATGTTACTAGACCATGACGAACCTACGAACTATGAAGAAGCAATGGTGAGCCCAGATTCCGCAAAATGGCTTGAGGCCATGAAATCTGAGATGAGATCCATGTATGAGAACAAAGTATGGACTTTGATTGACTTGCCCAATGATCGGCGAGCCATGGAGATTAAATGGATCTTCAAGAGGAAGACGGACGCTGATATTAGTGTTACTATCTAAAAAGCTAGAATTGTCGCAAAAGGTTTTCGACAAGTTTAAGGTGTTGACTACGATGAGACTTTCTCACTCGTATCTATGCTTAAGTCTGTCCGAATCATGTTAGCAATTGCCGCATTTTATGAAATCTGGCAAATGGATAAACAAAACTGCGTTCCTTAATGGATTTATTAAAGAAGAGTTGTATATGATGCAACCAGAAGGTTTTGTCAATCCTAAAGGTGCTAACAAAATATGCAAGCTCCAGCGATCCATCTATGGACTGGTGCAAGTATCTCGGAGTTGGCATATACGCTTTGATAAGTTGATCAAAGGATATAGTTTTATACAGGCTTGCGGTGAAGCCTGTATTTACAAGAAAGTGAGTGGGAGCACTACAACATTTCTGATAAGTATATGTGAATGACATATGTTGATCGGAAATAATGTAGAATTATTCTGCAAAGCATAAAGGAGTGTTTGAAAGGAGTTTTTCAAAGAAAGACCTCGGTGAAGCTGCTTACATATTGAGCATCAAGATCTATAGAGATAGATCAAGACGCTTGATAAGTTTTTCAATGAGTACATACCTTAACAAGATTTTGAAGTGGTTCAAAATGGAACAGTCAAAGAAAGAGTTTCTTGCCTGTGTTACAAGGTGTGAAATTGAGTAAGACTCAAAGCCCGACCACGGCAGAAGATAGAAAAAGAATGAAAGTCATTCCCTATGCCTCAGCCATAGGTTCTATAAAGTATGCCATGCTGTGTACCAGATCTATTGTATACCCTACACTGATTTTGGCAAGGGAGTACAATAGTGATCTAGGAGTAGATCACTGGACAGCGGTCAAAATTATCCTTAGTGGAATAAGGATATGTTTCTCGATTATGGAAGTGACAAAAGGTTCGTCGTAAAGGGTTACGTCGATGCAAGTTTTGACACTAATCTAGATGACTCTAAGTCTTGGTCTAGATACATATTGAAAGTGGGAGCAATTAGCTAGAGTAGCTCCGTGCAGAGCATTGTAGACATAGAAATTTGCAAAATACTTACGAATCTGAATGTGACAGACCCGTTGACTAAAATTATCTCACAAGCAAAACATGATCACACCTTAGTACTCTTTGGGTGTTAATCACATAGCGATGTGAACTAGATTACTAACTCTAGTAAACCCTTTGGGTGTTGGTCACATGACGATGTGAACTATGGGTGTTAATCACATGGTGATGTGAACTATTGATGTTAAATCACATGGCGATGTGAACTAGACTATTGACTAGTGCAAGTGGGAGACTGAAGGAAATATGCCCTAGAGGCAATAATAAAGTTATTATTTATTTCCTTATATCATGATAAATGTTTATTATTCATGCTAGAATTGTATTAACCGGAAACATGATACATGTGTGAATACATAGACAAATAGAGTGTCACTAGTATGTCTCTACTTGACTAGCTCGTTGATCAAAGATGGTTATGTTTCCTAGCCATAGACATGAGTTGTCATTTGATTAACGGGATCACATCATTAGGAGAATGATGTGATTGACTTGACCCATTCCGTTAGCTTAGCACTTGATCGTTTAGTATGTTGCTATTGCTTTCTTCATGACTTATACATGTTCCTATGACTATGAGATTATGAAACTCCCGTTTACCGGAGGAACACTTTGTGTGCTACCAAACATCACAACGTAACTGGGTGATTATAAAGGTGCTCTATAGGTGTCTCCGAAGGTACTTGTTGGGTTGGCGTATTTCGAGATTAGGATTTGTCACTCCGATTGTCGGAGAGGTATCTCTGGGCCCTCTCGGTAATGCACATCACTCCAGCCTTGCAAGCATTGCAACTAAAGAGTTTGTTGCAAGATGATGTATTACGGAATGAGTAAAGAGACTTGCCGGTAACGAGATTGAACTAGGTATTGAGATACCGACGATCGAATCTCGGGCAAGTAACATACCGATGACAAAGGGAACAACGTATGTTGTTATGTGGTCTGACCGATAAAGATCTTCGTAGAATATGTGGGAGCCAATATGAGCATCCAGGTTCCGGTATTGGTTATTGACCGGAGACGTGTCTCGGTCAGGTCTACATAGTTCTCGAACCCGTAGGGTCCGCACGCTAAACGTTACGATGACAGTTATATTATGAATTTATATGTTTTGATGTACCGAAGGTTGTTCGGAGTCCCGGATATGATCACGGACATGACGAGGAGTCTCGAAATGGCCGAGACATAAAGATTGATATATTGGACGACTATATTCGGACACCGGAAGTGTTCCGGGTGATTTCGGAGAAAACCGGAGTGCCGGAGGGTTACCGGAACCCCCCCCGGGAGAAGTAATGGGCCTTATGGGCCTTAGTGGAGAGAGAGAGGGGCAGCCAATAGGGGCCGCGCACCCCCTCCCCCTCTGGTCCGAATTGGACTAGGAGAGGGGGGCGGCGCCCCCCTTTCCTTCTCCCTCTCCCCCTTCCTTTCCCCCTCCTAGTAGGAGTAGGAAAGAGGGGAGTCCTACTCCTACTAGGAGGAGGACTCCTCCTCCTGGCGCGCCAACAAGGGCCGGCCGGCCTCCCCCTTTCTCCTTTATATACGGGGGCAGGTGGGCACCCCATAGACACAACAATTGATCTATTGATCTCTTAGCCGTGTGCGGTGCCCCCTCCACCATATTACACCTCGATGATATCGTAGCGGTGTTTAGGCGAAGCCCTGCGTCGGTAGAACATCATCATCGTCACCACGCCGTCGTGCTGACAAAACTCTCCCTCAACACTCGGCTGGATCGGAGTTCGAGGGACGTCATCGAGCTGAACGTGTGCTGAACTCGGAGGTGATGTACGTTCAGTACTTGATCGGCCGGATCGTGAAGACGTACGACTACATCAACCGCGTTGTGTTAACGCTTCCGCTATCGGTCTACGAGGGTACGTGGACAACACTCTCCCCTCTCGTTG
This sequence comes from Triticum aestivum, assembly GCF_018294505.1. Lineage (NCBI taxonomy): Eukaryota > Viridiplantae > Streptophyta > Magnoliopsida > Poales > Poaceae > Triticum > Triticum aestivum. The sequence continues at coordinate 135,118,388 of NC_057811.1, read as the reverse complement.
CTATGCATCACCATGATCTTGCGTGTTCGTAGGAATTTTTTTGAAATTACTACGTTCCCCAACATCGATGAGCTGCCGGCTGTCCTCTGGAGTCTGCGTACTACCCCGAACAAGTCAATCGGCTTCACTCCTTTCTTCCTTGTATATGGTGCCGAGGCTGTCATCCCAACTGAAATCGAGTTCGACTCGCCTCGGGTGACCATGTACACGGAGGCGGAGGCCAAGGAAGCGCTAGAAGACGGCGTCGACCTGCTGGAAGAAGGCCGGCTGTTAGCACTCAGCCGGTCCACCATCTACCAGCATGGTTTGCGCCGTTACCACAACCGGAAGGTCAAGCCAAGATCCTTCCAAGAAGGCGATCTTGTGCTCCGGCTGATCCAGCGAACAGCCGGCCAGCACAAGCTCTCGGCCCCTTGGGAAGGCCCTTTCGTCATCAGCAAGGCCCTAGGCAACGACTCCTACTACCTGATCGACGCACAGATGCCGAGAGCACGCAAAAGGGATGATTCCGGCAAGGAGTCGGAACGACCATGGAACGCCAATCTCGTAAGAAGATTTTATAGTTAAAAGCAGTATGTATCATGCTACCTTTTTGTATTAATTACGAGAAAACGGGCCCCCCGAGGCGCACTCGGGGACTGCCCTCCTTTATCTATGAATGACGAGTGTCATACCCATGAATGTACTATTACATTTGATTCTCTTTCTGGCACCGGGTTCGACTAGTCGGCCCGGGGACTGGCCGCCTTGAGTTATATTAAAAGTTCTACCTGAAGTCAGACAAGTAGTGTGCCAACACCCGAGCTCTCTCTTGTTCTAAGTCGCAGCTCGAAGAACCGACTGTTCGACTGGCAAGAGCCAAAGGCAGGAAAGGATGCCCACACGAAAAACGGCTAAGGACTAACAAGCTTATATAACACAAGTCGGCCTCCAACCACGCCTACCGGCTGTCAAAACAGCCGGCTGGCCGGCTTCCCAGTCACTTCGCTACAATCCAAGAAAGCTAGAGTACTTGCCCTCCCAACCGGCCAAGCACTTCTCCAGCCACAGACTGCAGAGCAGCTGTCCGGCTGGGAAGGCGGAAACCAAGGGAGGGCGGCAAAGGAAACAGCCAAAGGATGAAAAGCAAGAACAATGGAAAGCCAAACACATGCATGATTATATTTACACATAAGGCCTTCAAACAGGCCGGCAGTCAATATAGTTCGAATACACCCCAGTGGGTTGAACTGCGCAAACTTAACGAAATATTTTAAAAGAGTAATAAAACAGGAAAGTAAAGGCGGCTGATTAGACTAAGGGCGCAGCAGGGGAGCCGGGCTGGTCGGTGGAGACGGCAGCGCCGGCTGTAGGAGTGGCCGGCTGGCGAGTCTCGGCTTGATCATCGCCGCCTGCAGGCGGTGCGCTCGCACGCGCCTTGTTGCTGGAGGCACAGTCAAGCTGAGGCTGGCCGGCTGCTCCACCATCTGGCGCGGCGTCTTCACCCTCCTCCTCCTCCTCGCCCTCATCGCTGGAGTCGATCTCCTCCGCCAAGTCCTCGCTATCTGCCGGGTTCAGCCCGAACCACTCCTATGGCTGGACAACGCCGTTGTCATCCACCTCAGGAGCAAAGGCGCTGGTGTCGCTGCAGTCGGCGATCGCCGAGGCACGCTAGATGATAGCCGGCCGCACTGGCTCCAACTCCGTGTCGGCCTCCTGCCGCCAGGTGGCTAGCTGGTCCAAGCTCAGCTCAGAATACCAGGCCTTGACGAACTCCAGTGCCCGCCTGGCGTCTAACCGAGCTGCAGAAGCCTTCCAGGCGTCGAAGCGGCCGGCCGCTACCTCCAGCCAGTCGGCAGTCCGACTGGGGGTGCGGGGAATCACCTCGCCGGGCCAAAGAGCGGCCAGCACCTGCGCCCCAACACGCTGAAGCCGGCGGAGCATGCGGTGAGCCGGCTGGAGGCAGGCTTGAATGGCCAGGAGCTGTTCCTCAAGCGACCGGCGAGCATTCGGCGCGATCTCGGCGCCAGCCTGCCTTTGCGCCTCGCCGTGGGCCTCGACGGCTGGTTGGCGGCAGTAGAGTAGCCAGGGAAGTACTCTGCACAAGAAAGAAAGAGAAAGAAGAGAAAAATACCAAGTTAGAGAGTGAACCAAACGGCAAGCGGCAAGCAAGGAACGAAGAAGAGGGCGGCCTACCATCAACCAAGTCTTCAATCTGGCCGTAGCCGTTGATCAACGACTGCCTCGCCTCGGCCCAGCTCGCTGCCTCGGTCTCATATTCGGTTTGGAGGGCGGCCTCGCTATCCTGCACCGCCTTTAGGGCCGCCTTGTGGCTCTCCTCCTGGTCGGCCAGCTTCTTGACCAGGCGGTCACGCTCCTGGGCCAAGGCGTCGAACTCGGCTTCCTTAGCGCGAAGGGCGGCCTGAGTCCCACCCAGCTGCTCCCTCAGTTTGGCGTTGGCCGCTGCAGATATGGCAGAGAAGAAAAGAGCAATAAGAAAGAAGTCATCAAGAAAGATCCGACCCGACTGCTCAGCAGTCGGCCCAAATCTTGGGGACTACACCCAGTGGGTGCGCTGACGCGCCCCCACGTGAGATAAAAGGTGAAGCACTTAGCCCGGCTCTCAGATAGATCAGCATTCTTCTGGGTCAGCTCCCGATCCTGGGAGTTGAAGGCAGCCGCGCGGAGGTTGTGGTAGTCCTCCAAGTCAGACAGAGAAGCGAATGAGAACAAGATAGCAAACAAAGCCCACTAAGAAGTTCCAAGCCGCCTGCTCAGCAGCCGACTCGGAACTCAGGGACTACACACAGTGGGTGCACTAACGCGCCCCCACAGAAGAAACCAAGATCAAAAAGCAAAAAACGGGAAGACTTACCCGAATGGCCGCCGGTGTCGCGAGGAACTCGTCATTATATTGCCTCAGCACTGCGGCCTGGGACTCAAGCCGGTTCCGGACTTCTTGCGCCGCCACATTGACCACGGCTGTCCCACCACCCGGCATCCACCCCGAGCTGGCGCTGGCCGCCTCCACGTCCTGGGCCGACGAGCTGGAGCCCGCGGCCTTCTGCGGGTCCGGAGCCGAAGTTGCCTTCCCCGCGCGCTGGCGCGATGGCGACTGGACCACCAGGTCCGCCCTCACAACCGGCTCGCCTCCAGCCGATTGCGTAGGTGGCGCGTTAGGCCGGCTGCCTTGGGCTGCCCCAGTCGGCGAGGACGGTGCCGCCTCCCCCTCCGGGACGACGACGTCGTCCTCCCTCTCCAACCCCGGCAGGTTGCCGCCAGCTTCCTCCGGTGGGGGCTCCGGGATCTCGGGCGCCGCGACACGCATGGGGGTGACAAGCAAGGCCCCCTCCGCTGTCGCTGCGGCTGCAGCCTCTGCCTAGGTCTTGGCCGCCGCGTCGGCACGTGCCTTCGCCGACTCCTCCGCCTCCTCCTGTGCCGCCCTGGCGGTAGCCGCCCTCAGCTCTTCCGCCTCCCGCTCCTCCCGCGCCTCCCGCGCATTTCGCTCCGTCGCCGCTTGAAGCTCGGCGCAGGGGTCCACATGGCGGGTGCTCCCGGATCCTGCCGGCGATCCAACCACGGAGGCGGCAGCAACCCTCTCAAGAGAAAGCGGAGCCCTGATTTTTGAGACAAGACAAGGATTCAGAAATCAACAAGAAAAGAAGAAACAGTATGCAAGAGAATCTACACTTACGCCGAAACCGTCTGCGGCTGCTTCACCACCTTGCGGAAGCGGGCCGCCTTCGCGGCCGCCTCATCCCGCCTGGTCGCCGCCGCCCCGCCCTTGGGCTTCTTCGGCCGACTGCCGAACAAGCCCGACGCGGCCCGGCGCTTCTGCGCGCCTCCTCGAGCAGGCGGCGCGGTGGAGGAACCCGCGCCATGGTCGGACGCTGGCTGGCGGCGTGGGATGATTTCCGCCTCATCGTCATCCGGCCAGTCATCGAAGCTGGCTCCAAGCCCGGAGCCGCCTACGTCGCCGCCTGCTTCGCCGCCTCCCGCCTCGGTGTTGTCATCCATGGCGGCCGCCCCCAAGTCATGGTCCTCCAAGTCATGCTCCGCCCGGTCGGGAGAAATCGGCGATCCGCCCCCGACCTGGCCGCAGATCGAAGGAGAGGGCTCTGCCAAGACGTGGCGACTGGTCAGAGTCGGCCAAGAAAAACTTGGCGACAAAGCTAAGAGAAGAAAGGATAAAGAAAGCATACCGTAGGCGGGGGATGTGCACGGGAGTACGGCTCCTTGCCAAACTGCCACTCTGCGGAGAGCTTGCTGTTCGCGAGATAATTCACCATATGAGCCACCTCGTCATGAGGCATCTCTTTGGTGCTCAACTGACTCGGGTCGAGTTGGCCGCTCATCTGACAGATCAGATGAGGGTGGCTTTGAAGCGGGAGCACCCGGCGCGTGACGAAGGCGGCCAGCAGGTCGGACCCAGTCTGGCCCTCCGACTGGATCATTACCCGGAGTCGGGTGACGGCCGCGGCTCCAGCAGGCAACAGCGTCATGGCCCGATAGGACCACTGGGGCCGCCTCCCAGCCAGCGGGCCGGCTACGTAAGCCGGCAAGTTGACGTAGTCGCCTTGCGGGGCGACGTTCTTCACGTAGAAGTACGACTTCTGTCAGCGCTTCACCGACTGGATCAGCGTGATGACGGGGAAGGGGTTGTCGGCTGCCGGCCTCCGCATTGCGATGAAGGCGCCACTATGAGCCGGCACGCCCTGCATGCGGGTGCCGAGCTTGGTTTGGAAGAATTCCCCCCAGAGCTCGAGGGTGGGGAGAACGCCAAGAAAGCCCTCGCACAGAGTGACGAAGGCGGACAGCAGCACCACCGTGTTTGGAGTGAGGTGGTGCGGCTGGAGTTGATAGAACTCGAGGAAGGAGCGGAAGAAGGCGCTCGCGGGCAGACCGAGGCCGCGCAGGAAGTGCGAGCGAAAGATTACCCACTCGCCTTCCTCCGGCGCCGGCGTGATCTCCTTCTCCGGCGCGAGACTGACCCGCACCTGGTCTTTGCCGGGCAACCGCCATGTCTTACGGAGGAAGTCGATGTGGTCCATATGGACGTTGGAGCGGTCCCAGTCCCCGCCGCACTGCATGATGGGGAGAAGCTGGCGAGAAAGGGTGCGGTGGCGGAGAAAGCATGGCCCCTCGGCGGCGAAGCTGCGGGGTGGCGCGAAGATTGGTGGGACGGCGCGGCGGCAAGATGCTGCTGCAATGGAAAGAAGGAGGAAGATGGCAGAGAGAGGAGGAGCGTGCGAGCGTCTGCCGCTTCCCCTCCTCCCCCTACTTATAGCCTCGTGCGGCGAAGCCGAGGAGGCGAGGCATGGGGGTGAACGTGGGATTAACTGCGCCCACTCCCCCACGTCCCGCGATTATTGCGCCCTAACGACGTGCAGAAACAGCCGCCGGAAGGCGTGCGGCCCGCTTTGGGCCACAGAGAATCCGCGCCTGAGCCTAGGCGTAGGAGTGGTGGGCCCCTGGCCTTCAGCGACGTCCTGTCGCGTGCGTGGGTTGGCAGGCTTTTCTCAGCCGGAGGTTGCCACGTGGTTCGCGGGCGGCGAGCGGCTGGCCCGCGGCCCGACACGCGCGCCAACTGACTCCCGCCTTCAGACTTCAGAAATTTCGCCAAGACGGCGCGCCCAACCGAAGCCGGCTCCCAGCTGCTGGCTCGTCAAGATAAGAAGCTGACCAAGCTTCTCGACCTCCTCTCAGCCTCGAAGCCCAACCAGCTTCGGGGACTACTGTCGGAGTAAATGGCCACGGGTAGCCTAACCGACTCCCCCTGGCTCTTCAAAAAATTATCAGGCCAATCGAGCCTTCAAGCATCCAGAGCATGGTGCCGCCTTCCTCTGGCCGGCTATCCCCAGGGCCGACTACCAGAAGGCGACCCGGCCTAAAAAACCTTCCCAGAGAAAGCTACGAGATGGCCGACTCCAGGAAGCCGGCCCTAAGAGGGCCGACTCCCGGCAGCCGGCCATGAAGATGGCCGACTCCCAGAAGCCCACCAAGACTGCACCCACATAACGGTGATAAGATGGGGCATGGCCGCAGTGCATCCCCCTACCCGCGAATCCCGGAACATGCCTGGCCACAGGGCGCCGTACGGGTCGGCCATCCCCCGTCCGGCGCGGCACTGTAGCCATGTTGACCACAACGTCACCCACGACGGGCGCCAGTACGACCCGCGGGCGGTGGGCCCCTTTAGCCAGAGAGACGCTCGAAGGCGGCCCGGCCTCCCCTAGTCGGCCTGGGGCGTAGCCGGCTCCCAATAGCCGGCTACCTCCCTCCCTTGAAACATGTGCCTCATTAAGGAGACAAGACGAGGTGAGGCTACAGTGAGAGCTCGCAAGGCAGCGGCACTGTAGCCACGCTTACCTCGACAAAGCCCTCGTCATCAGGGGCGAGGCAACAGTAACCAGCCGCCGACAAGGCCCCCAGGCGGTGGGGCCGGCCTGTCGGCCAAGAGGCCGGCAGCCGGCGGGACCCACCAGTCGGCGGGCCCCAACGGCCGGCGGAGAAGCCGGCGAGCACAGACACTGATGGCTGGGACCCGCGCCCAGCCGGATTACCATTGTACCCCTGGGGGGTAGGCCTATATAAACCCCCGGGACACCCATGCAAAGGGTTGAGCTCACATAGTTTCACACACCACATAGAGAGAAAAGGAGAGCTAGCCTTGCCCTTCTTCTTCCCCTAGCCAAACAGCTCAAGGAGCACTTGTAGCTACTTGTATTGATCTAGTGATCATGCGGAGACCCCGCGGAGCAGGACTAGGGGTGTTATCTCCACGGAGAGCCCCGAACCTGGGTAAGAACCGCCGGCGTGCATGTCTTCGCCTTATCCCGTTTCCAGGCACCGGCGATGTCTTACTGGCTCCGACAATGATAAGCCACCTGTTGGCATATGTCGCACCTACCACCCAACACAAGTTCATCTCCATGAGCATAATTCATATTGGCATCTTGGCCACAAGCATAGCAAGCATCATCAAAAAGGGATATTTCAAAAGAATCAACGGGATAATAACAATCATCATAGCATTCATCCTTCGGTAAGCACGAAGGGACATTAAATAATGTATGAGTTGAAGACTTACTCTCATTAGAAGGTGGGCACGGGTAGCTAATCCGCTGTTCCTCCTTTTGTTCTTCGCTCTCCTCCTCATCTTTTTCATCCAATGAGCTCACAATGTCATTAATTTCTTCTTCCATAGGCTCCTACAAAATATTAGCCTCTTCTTGGACAGCGGAGACTTTCTCAATAAATCCATCAATATCGGAATTGAGTTCATAATTCTCATAGCAATATTTAAGGATAGCTAAATTTTCAGGTCTATAAACAGCATCATAAAAATTTTCACACTCTTTGAACAAAGATTCAATTTCATAAGCACCCATAAAAGCAACAAATTCTTCTATTTGTTCCACATCATAGTAATCATATATACCATTAGCATAAGAAGCCAAGGTTTTATCATCATTAATTTTGCATGAAAAGGGAAGGTGTGGAGCCTTCATCCTAGAGCAACAAGTATAATCATATCTCAAGCATAGTTGCCGAGCATTCCACTTCAACATATAAATTTGGTCCCATAATAGTTTCCCTTTTTGAGTCAAGCGATAATCCCTATAGTATTCACGTTGATCCAACGTGTCTCCCATTACAAAGTTGAATGGGGTTTTCTCAGGATTATCAAAGTAGTACATAATATCTTTCACATAATGAGCATCGAGGGTTTTAGGAGGTTCCCCATCTCCATGAGTAGCAAGTAAACCTATTTTTTTTGGTATTTCGTGTTCCATATCCATAACTAAAGATAGAGAACAAGTAAGAACAGCAAATAAAAATTACTTAGTGAAAAAGTAAACAAGCACACACGAGAATATTCACCCCACGCTACAACTCTATGCACCGATACAACTCTAGGCACGCTTAATGTTCGCTTTACCTAGAACAAGTGTGAAACTAGAAGTACTTTGTAGGTGTTGTTGGATAGGTTTGCAAGATAATAAAGAGCGCGTAAATAAAAAGTAGGGGCTCCTTAGATAAAGACACAACTAAATTAGTTTTAGTAGAGACCTTTTTGTCACGAGAAGGTTATTTGTCCCTAGGCAATAGATAACTAGACCGGTAATCGTTATTGCAATTTTATTTGAGGGAGAGGCATAAGCTAACATACTTTCTCTACTTGGATCATATGCACTTATGATTGGAACTCTAGCAAGCGTCCGCAACTCTAGCAAGGGTATGTGCTTCTGTCACTCACGCCACCCACCATAAGCAAATCATGAACATATTGCATACCCTACAGCGGGGATGCCTCACGCTTGCGCGACACGGAGAGGACCATAGGACAGCACCAATAATAAAACATGCAACGCTAACCAATCACGATCATCAATTAACCCATAGGACAAAACGGATCTACTCAAACATCATAGGATAGCCATACATCATTGGGAAATAATATATAGCGTTGAGCACCATGTTTAAGTAGAGATTACAGCGGGTAAAAGAGGGGTTACACCGCTGCATAGAGGGGGGAAGAGTTGGTGATGACGGCGGTGAAGTTGATGGTGTAGATTGCTGTGACGATGATGGCCCCGGCGGCACTCCGGCACCACCGGAAGCGAGGGGGAGAGAGCCCCCCTCCTTCTCCTTCTTCCTTGACCTTCTCCCTAGATGGGAGAAGGGATTCCCCTCTGGTCCTTGATCTCCATGGCATGGGAGGGGCGAGAGCCCCTCCGAGATTGGATCTGTCTCTCTGTCTCTCTCTGTTTCTACGCTCTTAGATCTGGCCTTTCACCTTTCTTTTATAACCGGAGAACCTAACTCCGATTGGGCTGAATTTTGGACACGATCTCTATCCAGAAATTAGCTTTCTTGCGGCGAAAGAAGGGCCCCAACCGCCTTACGGGGTGTCCACGAGGGTCCAGGGCACGCCTGACCCCCTGGGGCGCGCCCCCTGCCTCGTGGCCCCCTCGGGCATCGTATCGTGTTGATTCCTCTTCCCAAAAATCACAAATATTCCAAAAAAATTCCCCGTCATTTTTTATCCCGTTTGGACTCCGTTTGATATGGATTTTCTGCGAAACAAAAAACATGCAACAAACAGGAACTGGCACTGGGCACTGGACCAATATGTTAGTCCCAAAAAGAGTATAAAAAGTTGCCAAAAGTATATGAAAGTTGTAGAATATTGGCATGGAACAATCAAAAATTATAGATACGACGGAGACATATCACCCGCCTGCCGAGCCCCGCACCAAGTGGAAATTCCGGCCAAAGAATCTGTCGGCCGCTTCCTCCATCGCTCTCACCCGGCTCTAGGTGATGACAGAGTCGGAGGGCCTCAAGGCCTCGGACCTGCTGCCGCCTTCCTGGAGCGCCGGGTGCTGCCTCTTCAAGCCCGGCCCCACATAATCAGCAACATGAGTGGGCGCCGGGACCCATGCCGGATGTGCACCAAAGCGCTGTCGGACGTGGAGGTGGTCCGGATGGTGAACTTCTTCTCCGACTGCAAGCTCTCGGAGACGGAGTGGCGGTTCGGCAAGTCTGCGGTAAGTCTTCTAGTTCTCTTTTTCTTTGTTTGTCCGGATTTCTTCTTGCCGCCTAACCACCCGACCATGATGCAGCGCTTCCCGGGCCAGACGGCAACTGATGCACTGGCTCTAGGTCATCAGTACCTGGTGGACCGGGCGGAGAGCGATGTGGACGACCCTGAGTTGGGGGCGGCCGCCATGGAGGAGGACAGCGCCACAGGCGGTGGCAGCGAGGGACCAGGCGGCTCCTCAGGAGGTGACCTCGGGGAGTGGCCGGATGACGATGAGCCGCGCCGCACCCTTGGCGTCGATAGGACACGCGCCGGCTCCTTGGCCGCGCCGACTGCAGTAGGCGGCGCGCTGAAGCGTCGGGCCGACGCCGGGTTGTTCGACAGTCGGCCCAAGAAGAACAAGACCTCGGCCGCCGCGACCAAGTGGCAAGAGGCCCAAAGCGGCTCCAGCTGGTGTCCGCGTAGGCACCTTGATCTTACGTTTGCCTTTCTTCTTTTCTTGCAGTCTTCTTATTTCCTTCTTCCTTCGGTGCGTAGTGCCCCCCACTTTCCTTGTAGCGAGCCTCATCCGGCTTGGTAGTTGGGGCAGCAGACGGCTTCGCGGACCCCCGCCGCATGGACCCACTCGCCACCCTCTAGGAGGCGACCGGGAAGAACGCACGGTAGATGCGAGAGGAGCGGGAGGCCACAGCCCGGGAGCAGGCGGAGGGAGCCGAGGCGGCGCGAGCGGAGGCCGACGCGGCGGCCAAGGCACAAGCCGATGCGGCAGCCAAGGAGCAGGCGGACGCGGCCGCCAAGGCACGGGAGGAGGAGGCCTCCCGCAGTAGGGCTTCAGAGTCCACCGGCCCGCAGCACGTGGAGCCGCCGGTGCCGGAGGGCCAGGTGCCGACAGGAGGGGCTGGTGATGACCAGCCGGCCTTGGAGAGGGGAGGGGGTGGCCCCGTTGTTCTGGAAGCAGAGGTGCCTCCGCGCGCGCCGACCGCTGACGTGCAGGGCCGTTAGCCTGAAGCGCCACTGGTGCCGCCATCTGGCGGTGAGTTGGTGGTGGGTCTGACTCCCATGGTCCCCATTCCCGCGCGCCAGCGCCCAGCGAGGGCGATCTCGGCGCCAAGGCTGTTGGAGATCGGGGCCGCTAGCTCGTCGGCACCCGACACCGAGGCCACCAGCGCCGCCCCACCGGATTGGACGTCTGGGGGCGGCACAGGTGTCTTGAACGTGGCCGTGCAGGACGTCCTATCCTCGTTGAACATCCAAGGCGCCACCCTCCAGCAATCCATGCAGGAGTTTTAGCAACGCGGGCAGCCATCCGGGTACATTATTTGCTTCTTGTTTTTTGATTCTTGCAATCTTCTGTGGGGGCATGCCAGCGGACCCACTGGGTGTAGCCCCCGAGATTCGGGGCGACTGCTGAGCAGTATGGCCGAATCTCCCGGTAACTACTTGTTTTTGGTTGCTGTTGACGCTTTCTTTATTGTCTTTGCAGAGGCCGCCGTGGATCCGCGGAAGCGCCTGGGCGACGCTGAGTCCGCGCTCCACACCAAGGAGCAGGAGCGCACCCAGGCGGCTCAGGAGTGCGACCTCCTAACCAAGGAGCTGGCGGACCAGGCGGAGCGGCACAAGGTCGAGCTCCAGAAGCTGAAGGAGGGCGAATGCCTCCTCAAGGACGAGTTCGAGATTCAGCACTCGAACTGGGCCGAGAAGGAGAAGTTCCCGTCCGATGGCTATGGCAAGATCGAGGATATGATCGATGGTAAGTTATTTCTTCTTTTGAACAGTCGCCGACCGTTACAAGAGCCGGCTTCTGGCTTCTAATTTTTTGATCTTCTTCTTGCGCAGAATTCTTTCCCGGTCATTCCATCACCGTCAGCCAAGCCATCAAAGCACGACGCGAGGTATGGAGGAGGGCAGGCGCGGATATTGCGCCCAAAGCGCCCCGGAATCTTGGCGAGCAGCTTCTGGCCGTCAAGACGCGCCTGCAGCCGGCTCATCGAATGCTCCGCCGTCTGCAGCGTGCCGGGTCTCAGGTGCTGACAACCCTCTGGCCAGATGCTCAGGTCCCCTGCACCCCCAGTCGGACTGCCGACTGGCTGGAGATAGCAGTCGGGCGCTTCAAGGCATGGAAGGGCGCCGCGGCTCGAGCGGGCGCTCGGACGGCCTTGGAGTTCGCCTAGGCTTGGTATCCGGGGCTGGATCTGGCCCAGTTGGCCACCTTCCAGCAGGAGGCCGGACCGGAGCTGGCGGCGGTGAGCCACGCGCTCACCCAACACGCGGCGGCAATCGCCGAGTACGCCAACACCACCGTCTTCATCCCCGAGCTGGACGAGGAAGGCGCTGAGGTGGCACCCAACTGGTTCGGGCTGAACCCGGAGGACGGGGAGGACTCGGCGGAGGACATTGCTTCCAGCAATGAAGTTGAGAACGAGGACGGCGAAGACGTTGCACCGGACGACGGGGCGGACACCCGGCCTCAGCCCAACCAAGCCTCGACCAGCGAGCCGGGTGTGGCCGCACCGACCGCTGCCGATGCCGACCAGGCCGAGACCCACTAGTCGGCAGCTCCACCACCCGGCGCCTCTGCCTCCACCGACCCGTCGGATCCGCCTGCTGCTCCTCTGGCCTAGGCGGCCACTTTATCTTTCCTGCTTTCCTGTTCTTGTAATCTTTTGAACAATTTAAATTCGCACAATTCCACCCACTGGGGGTGTATGTTCAAACTCTCTTGAATGTTGGCTATGAGCCTTTTGCTATTTAAATTAATTATTCGCACAAGTTGTGCTCTGCCGGGTTCTAACTTTGTCTTGCTTTTTTGTTCTTTTTGGCTTTTTTCTTTGCCGCGTTCCTTTGGCTGCCGCCCTGCCAGCCAGACAGCCAGTCTGCGGTCTGTGGCTGGGTCAGGGACTTTGCAGCTTAGGATAGACAAGTACTTCGGCCGCCTAGAACGTAGCACGTCAAGTGAGAAGCCGGCCGACCGGCTGCTCAACAGTCGGACGGTGAGGCAAGGAGCCGGCTTGGCCTATGCTAATGTTTTTTCCTTAGTCATATTTCGTGTGGACACCGTTTCCTGCCTTTAGCTCTTGCCAGCCAGACAGTCACTCTGCGAGCTGCAACTTAAAGCAAGAGAGGGCTTAGATGTCGACACACTACTTGTCCGACTGCAAGTGCCATCAACATGAGACAAGGTCGCAAGCCCCCGGGCCGACTGGTCGGACCCGGTGCCGGACAGAGGGATGAAATAATACATTCACAGGCATAATCTTATCATATAGATCAAAAGGGTAGCCCCCGAGTACTCCTCGAGGGACCCGATGTCTTCGCTTTTAATACAAAAGGTAGCGTGATACATACTGCATTAACTATAAAATCTTCGAAGAAGATTTGCGTTCCATGGGCGCTCTGTTTCCTTGCCGGAATCATCCCTCTTGCATGCCCTGGGCTTCTGCGCGTCGATGAGGTAGTAGGAGTCATTGCCCAAGGCTTTGCTGACGATGAATGGCCCTTCCCAAGGGGCCGAGAGCTTGTGCTGGCCGGCTGTTCGATGGATCAGCCGGAGCACACGGTCCCCCTCTCGGAAGGATTGTGGCCGGACCTTCCGGCTGTGGTAGTGACGTAGGCCCTGCTGGTAGATGGTGGACCGGCTGAGTGCCAGCAGCCGGCCCTCTTCCAGCAGGTCGACATCGTCTTCTCGCACCTCCTTCGCCTCCACCTTCGTGAACATGGTGACGCGAGGCGAGTCAAACTCGATGTCTGTTGGGATGACGGCCTCGGCCCCGTACACAAGGAAGAAGAGAGTGAAGCCGGTTGCTTTGTTCGGCGTGGTCCGGAGACTCCAGACGACGGCTGGCAGCTCTTCAATCCAGCAACCGGCCGATCGCTCCAGCGGTTTGACCAGTCGGGGCTTGATGCCGGACAAGATGAGGCCGTTTGCTCGCTCGACTTGGCCGTTAGACTGTGGATGGGCAACAGACGCTAAGTCCAACCGGATGCCTTGCGTCGCGCAGAAACGGGCCAAGTCGCCTTTGGCAAAGTTTGTGCCATTGTCGGTGATGATGTTGTGAGGTACACCGTATCGGATGGTGATATCTGCGATGAAGGTCACGACAGTCGGACCATTCAGCTTCTTGATTGGCTTTGCTTCAATCCACTTGGTGAATTTGTCCACGGCGACAAGCAGATGGGTCATGCCGCCGCGTGCTATCTTGAATGGGCCCACCATGTCCAGCCCCCAAACGGCAAACGGCCAAGTGAGGGGGATGTTCTTGAGTGCAGAAGCCGGCAGGTGTTTCTTGGAGCTGAATCTTTGGCACCTTTTGCACTTCTTGACCAAATCCTTGGCGTCGTCCAAAGCAGTCAGCCAGAAGAATCCATGGTGGAAAGCTTTGGTGACAAGGGATCTGGAGGCCGCGTAGTAGCCGCACTCGCCTTGGTGGATGTCTCTAAGGATTTCCTTGCCTTTCTCTGGCTCAACGCAGCGCTGGAAGACGCCAGTCACGCTGCGCCTGACAAGCTCTCTGTTCACTATCGTGTATGCTGCTGCTCGGTGTTGCACTTGCCGGGCCAAGATCTCGTCGGTTGGTAGCTGTCCGCTTACCAGGAAGTTGAGGATGGGCTGCGCCCCTGATGGTGCTTCGACTACTGTCATCACGGCCACTGGTACCAGGGCGGTTGGGTTGGGAGGCGGCAGGTTGGAGTCGGTCGCCGCTTGCTGCGTCGTTGTAGTCCCCGGGCCGACTGCCGCAGCCCTTGGGCCGGGTTCTAAAGTCCCCGGGTGGGTGCGACTGCTGCAGTCCCCGAGCCGCCTGCGGATGTCCCTGGGCCGACTGCTGCAGCCCCCAGTCTGGGTTCTGAAGTCCCTGGGCTGGGTGCGACTGCTGCAGTCCCCGAGCCGCCTGCCGAAGTCCCCGGGCCGACTGTTGCGGTCCCCGAGCCGGATCCGACTGCTCCGGGGACAGCCGGCACGGACATGGACTCTGATTCAGGCGAAGGCTTGATAGACGGCTTGCGGAGGCACTGGTGGGAGACGCCGGCAGGTATCGCTTGCCGGTGGAGCCGATCCTGTTGGCGTCCTGGGAACGGGGGTACCCAGACTTGCTTGCCTACGGCCCATGGCGTGGCTCCACCAACAGCCCGGTACGGCCCAGCTTCGATAGCAACAGCTCAAGACCCTCGCGAGGGGCCAAGCCTCGCGAGGTGGATGACACCAAGACCACCCTGGGGGCGGCCTCGTTGGGCTGGCTCCTGAGGAGCGGAGATATCTATGCAAGGGGCACCTCGCGAGGTTCACATGACGTGAGCCGTGAGGATCAAGGCCAGACGGGGGCCAGCGGGCGCAGTGTACCAGTTTCCTCTTTGGTGCTAAAGAGGCGGGCGCAGACGAGGAGTCCCGAGGCATCAGACAAAGGTTTCCATATCGGTGCAACGAGACCAAGACCAGCAGGACGGCAGGGCAGATTTCACCACGAAGCCCACAACAGTGTAACCACCAGAGCCTTTGGCAGCCGAAGATCACCTTTTGTCAGGATACCTTGTACTAGTTGTCTCCCGTCGAACTTGACCATTGTGGGATCCCTTCCCGCCTATTTGGGGAAGAGGACCAAGGCCAGTATAAATAGGACCTAGCCACCACCGTAGCGGACAGAGATCATTCAGATCATCCTCACACCCACCAGCTGATAGAGCTCAAGAACACCTCTCCTCCGGAGGCTGTTTACCCATTGTACTAGTTCATCCTCAGCCCACGAGGCAATCCACCACCACCACACTGGAGTAGGGTATTACACCACAACGGTGGCCCGAACAAGTATAAATCTCTGTGTCTCGTGTTCTTTGGGTTCGTCGAGCTAGGTCGTGAGATCTTGAGCAAGTGAGCTAGGGAGAGGGAATCCTTCGTGCGCACCCCAAAGTTCGAACCTCACAAGGGTTTGCCGGAACCCAGAATCCAACATTTGGCATGCCAGGTAGGGGTGCGCCGAAGATTTTCCTCCGTCATCCATGCTCCCCGCTCCGCTAGTTCCATGGATGATACTCGTCGAGCCCGCGCTGAGCGCCGGTCCGCTCTCAATGCTCGTGACGCCCAGACGGCACCCGTTGGCGGGCCTCCCGATCGCTCTCCATCACCTGCTGCCAACGCCGCCATCGGCCCAGCGGGGAACGAGCAGCAGGCCTCATCGCTGCACCCCTCTGTGCGGTGGGACGAACGCACCGCCACCCCGTCGCCGACTCCGGCCGGCTCATCGTCTCTCGCTCGCCGCGGGCCCATGGACGCGCAGTCTGCGTTGCTCACGGCACGCGAGCTCCTGCGCTACCGCCCCGTCGACGACCTCTATGAGGACTGGTTGGACCGCATCGCTGAGCTCATAAGCGCCGCCGGGGTCTCTCCTGCACCATCGCTCTCGCTGCCTCGACCGCCTCCTACTGCAGGTGACGTGGCCCATGGAGTGCCTCCACCACCTCCACATCAAGACGCCGCCGTCGCGCCAAGGCGCCCGGCCCCACGGTGCGACCCACCGCGCAGGGCGCCCGCGCATGAAGAAGGAAGCTGCTGGGAAGTCCCTCGGCCACAAGAAGGAGCACCTGCACTCCCTGCACCACCGCGTCAAGACCGTGCGCCACCCGCAGTGGCGGCGCGCGGATACCAAGACCAGGCTCCGCCCCCGCGACAGGCTCCAGTGACTACAACAGGCAGTCGCGCCTACACTCCTGAGGTGTGTCGCGTCGTCTGGCCCGGGAAGTTGAAGCCCGACCTGCCTCCGCGCTACGACAGCACCCCCGACCCTGCTGATTTCCTGCAGCTCTACGAGCTGAGCACTAAGGCGGCCAACAGCGACGAGAAAGTCATGGCGAACTGGTTCCCCATGGCCCTCAAAGATGGCGCGCGCTCGTGGCTCCTGAACTTGCCCACGGGATCGATCTACTCCTAGGGCGAGATGCGCGAGCATTTTGTCGCCAACTTCCAGGGCACTCGCGACCGCCCGCCGGCTACGGGTGACCTATGGCGCATCAAGCAGCAGCCAGGAGAGACCCTACAGAAGTACATCCAGCGCTTCAACAGCGTTCGCCTCAAGATCCCCAAGGTGATGGACGAGGCCATCATCTTCGCGTTCTCCGACGGCGTCCGCGATGTCAAGATGAAGGAGGAGCTCGCCATCCACGAAGACCTGTGCACGGCTCTAGAGATGTTCAACCTGGCTACCAAGTGCGCGAGAGCTGAGGAGGGGTGCCTCTCCCTCCTCGAGCTTCCAGCTGCCGACCCAGAAGACAAGAAGGCCAAGGCCAAGCATGTGAAACGCAAGGGAGCGGCCGTGCTCGCGGCTGAGCCAGAGATGAAGCGCGGCCGCGACCACCCAGAGTCATCAAAGGGCAGCTGCCCGTTCTGCGCCTTCCACAACGTACACAGCCACAACCACCAGCGACTGTCAGGAGCTCAGGGCCACCCGTGATGGGCGCTTTAGTCGATGCCCTGAGCGCAACGACCGAGGCTATGGCCGAGGAGGAGGACGAAGTGGAGGACGCTGGGATGACCGCGGCCCCCGTCAGGAGTGGTGCAACTAGCCTCGTGAGGACCGCTGACAGGACCAGCCTCGCGAGGGTGCCTGGAGGGATCAGCCTCGTGAGGACCGTCCTCAAGGCAAGGCTGGACTCCATCCACTGCCACCACTGCCTAGGAGGAACGACAACCATCACCAGGATGAGGGGGCTGGGGGCTTCCAGGAGCCGCGCGCCATCGCCTGCATTTTGGGCGGCGCTCAGGCCCCAGCCTCCCAGCACATCTTCAAGCAGTTTGCTCATGAGGTGAACTCGGCCCTCCCTAGTCTCGAGGCCACGCGCCCGCTCAGGTGGTCCAAGTGCACCATCATCTTCAGCTCGTCCAACCAGCTCAACTGCGTGGCAAATGCCGGCGCCCTCCTGATGCTCTGCTCGCCCATCATTAGCAACGTCCAGGTCACCAAGACCCTCATCGACCGCGGCGCAGGGCTCAATGTCCTATCCGTCGAGACGTTCGATCGCCTCCAAGTGCCATATGATCAGCTGCAGCCTACCAAGCCCTTCTCAGGAGTGACCAGCGGCTCCACCACCCCCATAGGGCAGATCCGCCTCGCTGTCACCTTTGGCAAGCGCGACAACTACCGCACTAAGCTCATCGACTTTGATGTCGCCCACATTCGCCTTCCCTACAATGCTATCCTCGGGTATCCAGCCCTGGCCAAGTTCATGGCGGTGACTCATCATGGTTACAACGTCCTCAAGATGCCAGGGAGCTGCGGTGTCATCATGGTCGCTTGCGAGGAAAAGGACGCGGTGTGCTCCCTCGAGCGCGCCTACCAGGCTGCAGCGGTCGAAGACCCAGACGACGAAGGCGTCATCTACCCTCCTGAGGTCGTCCCCAAGAAGAAGAAGCAGCTGCTCCACCAAGGGCCTCATGAGGGCGGAATCTCCAGCGGCACTACCTCAGGACTTGCGCCCACGGACGGGGCGCCTCCCTCCCTCGCATAGCAAGGCGCGCCCGATGCGCTCCGCAGGCTGGGCTCGGGGGCTCTCTTCTGCAGGGCCTCAGACCTAGCCAACGTCACAAGGGAGGCGCTCGGGCACCACATGGAGGCATGCTTCGCCGCACGCTTCCCGCATCAGGGCACGAGGCACGGGGTGCCTGGTGCTCAGGAGTTCATCACCAAGGAGCTTCAAGAAGCAACAGTCATGCGCGGCGACCGCTTCCCACCACCTGGTCTAGCTCCTTGTCCTGGAGAGGACGACGGGCTGCGCGTCTGCGTCGACATTCCAGGGCTCAACAGGGCCGCATCTCAGGGGCGTTTCTGGCCTTCACGCATTGGTCGGTGTGAGGGTCCACCTCACAGCTATGTTCGCATGCCATTCGGCTTGCCGAAAACAGCCGTCACCTTCCAGCGCCACTTGCAGAGCATTCTGGCGGCTTAGGAGGCCAGGCACCACAGTGTCCTTATGGAGATGGCGACGGTTCTTCATGAGCCGTCCGGACCACCAGAGCCTCCCGAGGCTCAGGACCCAGGCGACTCGTGAGAAACGACTCTTCAGTACGCGTCTTCAGCTACTCCAACACCTCTTCAACAACGGTGCCAGGTGATATTTTTGCAGTTTATTCAGCTGGGAGCGCCCCTCGAGCTGCATCATTCCCAGGTCGCATGAGCCTGTTGTTGGAGATACACATAACAGGTAGGCCCACAAAGGGTCGAAATATCATAAAGCATGGGGTCCATACAGCATGTGGGTCCAGATAAATTTCATACAGACATACTCTCCACTCGGACAAGCAGCATACTATCCACTCGGATGACAGTTCACCACTCGACCGTACGAATCACTCGGGTATGCGAAGACCAGCACGCAGCAAAACAACCAAAGCATCATTCTCATAGTGAAGGCTTAGTAGTGAGCTGGCATTATGGCATTCATGCCCCACTATGTAACATAGGAGGTGAGGTGGTGGCACACTCTATATAAGCCACCCCCACCACTAGGCTAAGGGGACTCTTTTCTTCCACCTCTCTCTCTTTCTCACCATTTAGCCGAGGCATGGAAATCCATTCTCCCCTCGCTCTCTCTCAAATACACCATGTAAGTTCGTGTTCATGACAGATATAGAAAGCCTCTCCGGAGAATGAGACGTAGGGTCGTTATCTCCACCGCGAGAGGCCAGAACTCGTTAAAACCACCACGTCACCCATATGCATCTCGATAGATCATGCTCCTTCACCCTATCCCTTATTATTACCAGAATCGCTCCGACGAAAGTTGGCGCCCACCTTGGGGCATGGTGTCTATTGAGCAATGATGCGGATGGTTTTTTCCTTGAGTCGCCAGCAACGGACTAATTTTTGCGGGCGACCTAAGCTTTCTTGGGATGATCTCCCGAGATAAAACAATCACCGCTACCAATTTTGACTATTGGATTCCCGTCCACCACTCAAAATACTCATCATCATACAAAAGGATCAGGGAGTTGCTCATCTCAACTTGTCCTATTTACAATCAAACATTGCAATGATCTAACTCTGGTTTGTTCTTTTTCTGTATGCACACGAGCTCATACAAAAGGACGCCTCCCTTTGTTCCGCTTGGTGGCTCGGCTCCCGGACGATGAAGCGTCGTCATCCGCCCCTCATCTTCTCACGTACTCATCGACGACGCCATCGCCGAGCGCGCACACACACACCGCCGCTAACGCTCGGCCTGGTTCCCCGACTGGTTGAACGCGTCTACCGATGGTCCGGTCGACCCAGATCCTCACGCGACAAGGCCCGGTTGACGTCACTCGACTCAGCTCCGCACGCGGCGAAGCACGATTTTGAGCTGTGCACAGCTCCAGCTCCCCGAACTGTGAAATGCAGCAACCAGCGCTCGCGCCGGCCTCGCCCTTGGCTGTGTCCGCCCGCGACTGGACTGCGGCCAGCTGCTCATCCTCCTCATCGCCACTTCTCGGCCGCCGTCTAGTTCCATCCAGACCGGCCCTTTCTGCCGCAGCAGAGCTCTACTCTGGCCTGTCTCCACAACTCTCCTTCCATGTTTCAATTCCGGCTTAATTAGCACTGACGCCATTTGCATGCAGATTCTGGACTTGGGGCAACGCCTTCAATGTGTTGGACATGGGGGCAACTCCTTCAATGCACGAACACTCCCACACGGGATCGCGTCATTGCATCATCTGCAGCGCACCTCCATAGTGACGGTTGTGGTTCACTTGGACGGGCGAGAGCACATGGATGAGGCGTCCGCTCGGAAAGGGCTCACTCGGCCGTGAGGTCGCGGTGGTTCACTCGGCCATTTCGCCCTTTTACTCTGCCGGCTAATGTCTAGCCACCGTAACGGACCGGTGGCGTCCGAGGCGACGACCCTCGACAGGTCCTCCACAGCAACCACCATGACCACTGCATTCAACTCGTCTGCTGCTCGACTCCATGCGGCGAGCACACCGGTGGATTCGTCTCCCTTCAATGAACGCGGTGACAGAGGTTCACTCGACCGCGACGTGCGTCGTCACTCCGCTGGACGCATCTTCGTCACTCAGACGCCCCGCTCGTCGCCACTCTGCGGGACACCTCTACTTCACTCGGACGCCCCGAACATCGTCACTCCGCGGCACGATTCTACCTCACCCGGACGACCCGCACATCATCGCTCCGCGGGACGCGTCTACTTCACTCGGACGCCCCGCGCATCGTCACTCCGCGGGACGCGTCTACTTCACTCGGCCGCCCCGCGCGTCGCCATGGGTTGGTCACCTCATCACCACTCGGCCGGCCCATGCGTCGCCATCGGTTGGTCACCTCATCACCAC